>NC_048408.1:26710478-26721745 GCF_013103735.1 Etheostoma cragini | reverse complement strand
AAACAACTTTTGAACGTACACGTTCCACCAACACAAGTTCCTTCCCAAGGCTATATTTGCAGAGTCACCGTGGCTCCGCCCGTGATTAGCGCTGCCCCTGAGGATTGTGATTGGTTTAAAGAAATGCAAATAAACCTGAGCATGTTTTTCTCCCATCCTGGAATGCTCCTCCACAGCGCTGTGGAGGAAAGTGTGGCAATGCGAGACTACCAACAAACCAACAAAAGTCTCTAGAAACTTAAACACTCACTAAATGCGGCACAACCTTTTCATCCCCATACAAAGAACATTAAGAGTAAAGAATGTTTAATCCTCAACAGGATGTTGCAGTTATGTAGCTCAGCGTAAAATCTTTCAGGAAGACCTAACTTTTAATTGATGCACTCTTAAATCAATTCAGATGTTATCCAAATAAATGTACATGTTATCATGCGTGTCAAACTGTCGCATATTTGCAACTAGTCTCTCCCGATTAAAGGAAGACCTAACTCTTAATCAATGCTCTACCTAATTTGAATCAGCTGTTGTAGGCGTTCACCTTCCTGCTAAACCAATCAGAATCATACACAACTTGCAAGGGCCAATCACAGAGTCACAGCCCTGCCTTAAAAAAATAATTTTCTCCCTTTGATATCAGCGGTTGTTGCAGGCAAAGAGTGCAACCCTCCACCTCCAGTCATCTACTCCAGCTGACCGGTCCGGAGCTTCCTTTGCTCTGGTCTTCCAGCTCCTTCGTCACCACCACCGGTATCTAGATTCCATCCGGGGTCTGATGGTTCTCTACCCCTATATACGTATACAAAATATTTGTATAGCGATGGAGTCTAATCGCCAACAACTTTTATTGAGCTGTACAATAAACCTCATTTGCATATCTGCAAACATGTCTCTCCTGAGTGAAAAAGTTTTGGTCATGGTCCAGCCAGCGCAGTCTGGCTTTCAAAGACATGAGTGTACACACATAAATACGCTGGCTTTTCTAACACACAGGCTGTTACAGGTAAACTCTAAACAGCAAAGGACTGAACATAAAAAAAGTTTGGAAGTAAAAAAAACAAAAAAAAATGTTAAAATGCTTGAAGTGCTTCATCAACTTCAACGAATAAACCTTTTTAGCTGAATAAAAGCTTTAGATTTTTGCCAAAAAGTCCCTCAAACTGTTTTTGTTTTGAAAAAGCAGCTTAACACCTCGATTTACAGACCACTTCCTTCCCTCTTTTCCTGCACCTACCGGTCGTCATAGAAACAGTGGGCAGCAGACACCACCCATTGGCTGGAGATTAGCGCGCCCCCGCAGATGTGGGAACCCCGCACCTGAAGGCTGGCCTGCCATGGCCACTCCCCCTCTGTGGCATTGGCCCCCCCGACAATACGGCTGGAGAACTGTCTCAGGCCGCAATCTGAATACACACAAGAAATATTAAAACAAACAGCTGAAAATATAGACAGCAGGAAAGATTGCTCAACATATGTAAATAGAATCAGCATAGTTGCATTGGAAAGGAAAAAAGACCAAAATGCTTTAGAGTTCTAATCCAGTACATCCAATTCTTCTTAATACCAATGGGGCAAACAAAACCAGATCAAAATAAAAAGTGCAAAGACTTAAATCTGATTTCATTGACTTTATATGACTTATAAACGGTCAATATATAAAGTCCAAATCTGAATTAAGTGGTGAAATTAAAACATGAAAACTAGGTTCTTATGGTGGGGATCATCTCACCACACTCTGTCTCATCTGAGGCGTCGGGGCAGTCGGTGACAAAGTCACACTCCGGGTTCGGCTTTTTCAGACACGTTCCATCAGTGCAAACATAGGTCATATCTGTACACTTCACACCTGCACACACACACACACACACACACACACACACACACACACACACACACACACACGCACACACATGTTTAATGGTTGGTTTTGCTGCTGTTTAGAGCCTTTAGAATCCTAACCTTACATCTCAACTACATAATTGTCTCAAAAGAAATGTCAAAGGCGAGTGCTTGCCTCGTTTTTTTGGTTCCTTTTTTTTGGTGTATAAATTACATTTTAGGATTTGATTGACGTTGCACTGTGATGAGTTTGAGTGTGTTACCATGAGTACAGTTCATCTCATCTGTTGCCTCCGGGCAGTCTGGGAGTTGGTCACACACTTTGTAGTAGTCCACACACTGACTGTCCTCTGGACACTGGTACTGTGCCACACACACTGAAACACACACGCGCACACGCACATGCACACGCACACGCAATGTACCAGAAAAACAACAGAAAGGCATTGTAACATTTAGAAGTCCAGCATATGAAAAGATACAGCAATTCACTAGCAAACAGAAGTGGTCTGCTGTGCCATGACTGTGTCATTTGTCATTACAGTTTCATAATTTAAGACTTGAGTGTTGAGGGTGGATACATGAATAACCAGATGCAGTGCATTTTGCCACATTTTACTATCTTTGCTGGGGAAAAAAGATAAAATGGGTGAAGAAAAATGTATTTTCCTCTTTTTATAAAATACAATCTATGCTTGTA
The DNA here is from genome assembly GCF_013103735.1 of Etheostoma cragini. Lineage (NCBI taxonomy): Eukaryota > Metazoa > Chordata > Actinopteri > Perciformes > Percidae > Etheostoma > Etheostoma cragini. The sequence continues at coordinate 26,719,209 of NC_048408.1, read as the reverse complement.
TGCTACATAAACTATTCATATCATATCATATACCATTCTGCAAAGCATGCTAAAACAATTCAAAAAGCTTTTACTTTCTCATGGCTTTATGTCACATGGTGAACCCCTTATTAAACAGTATCTTATTAATGGCTAATCCATTTCCTACCAATAGTAACACCTAAAAAGCCAAACCAATTATAGCACTGTGGCTTGACAGGCTGCAACAACTAACAGGTTTTGACATTGTTAGATATACTGGTTGTCATTCAAATAGATTCTAAAGATTTAGAAAGAACAGGCCCATGCCATCAGATCAGATCAGGATCACCCTCAGGCATTCAGGACAGCCGTTTGTGTGCAGCATGCTGACAAGGCTCATGCTACAGACGTTCAAACATCCTGCCTTAAGCAGTGTTTGAAAATAGCAACTTTTTTTCTTCTGCAGTGTGACAACACGGTGGTGATGGTGGATGTTTGGTTCCTCCCTGACAGTTGGTCCCTGTCCTTTTTCTTGAAGAGTGTTGTTGCATCCCAATGTCTGCAATTCAGTCATTTTGGAACATCTGTAAAACTCAACATTATTTGACAGTAAATACATGAACTTCTAAATGAATTGGGCTTTATTGGCTTTGCATGGTGATCCGACCAATTCATTTACTCTGTCCCGCACTGTCACTTTCCTGTTTCAACAGAAAACAAACTATGGGAATAAATTCCTTTTAGACAAAAATTATTACCACAGTTCCTCTCGTCAAGACCGTTGGGACAGTCCTTGATTCCATCACAGGCAGGAACACACAGGCCATTAGTAGTGCACAGAAACCGGCCTGGGCAAGCTATAAAACACACAAAAACACATGCACACACAACCTTAAAAAATAAACCTGTCATAGAAATAGGTAGAACCCAACATTACTTAGCAGTTCATTGATCCACATGTCTTTGAGGTCCCTCCTTCATCCAAAACTTACGATCTGATAGGTTGAAGACACTGTAGCGCAACTGAAGACCCGGTCCTGTGAGTGACACCTGTGATGTCATGGCAACAGTGACAGTTGTGGAGAGCAAGAAGAGGCGTTCCTTGTATGGCAGCAGGCCCCTGGTGCCACACAGTCTGAAAACAGAGACTAATTTAAGTGTAAACTCGAGGTTTCCCTGCAGAGACTGGACGACCGTTCTGGTGGAAGCCCCCAGGTTTGAAAAGTCTTATTTTAATAGGAGAGTGCCCTTAAGCAAGACGCTTGACTAGTTTGTCCATGGCACTAACGACAATCCTATCCTGGCCAAATTCTGGTTTGAAAAACAATTAGGTAAAAAGATTTATCAGTTGGAGATAAAAAAAAGTAAAAATTATAAATTGAAATAAAAGCATGGCCTCACATGAAATCCAAGGAGGCTAACATGGGACGCTGCTGCCCCCTGTTGTTCGCTCCAGAGTAGAATGATGTGACACTATCAAGAAAAACTTCAATTTTTTAGGTTGATCAATTTATGTTTTTTTTGTATTGTGGAACTATCTGATCTTTCCGCGCATTATGGCCTGTATGGAAACTATTAATATGCACAGGTGCTTCCTGTCAGACACCCAACCCAACGCAGGTGGCAGTTGGGTTGCATATATATATATATATATATATATATATATATATATATATATATATATATATATATAACTTGTGCATATCTTGGTAGTTGTTCTCTATCTAAGCAATTTTGGGGGGAAAAACCTGAAAATTCTATCTGAAATTCAAAAGTTTTCATTATTTTGTAAAAAAGTGGAAGCTGTTCACAAAATACATGTTTTGCCGAGAGTCACACAGCTCATTAGTCAAAGTATAAAGTGAAGACAGATTTATGTTTTATGGAAACATTTGTAAATGCATATTCATATTGCAGGTTGATTGTGGCACAGCCTACCTGCGGTTCTGGATGACCCACTGTCCCTGGGTACAATTCTGGTTGTAGCTGGCTCTGCTCAACTCGTAGCCCTCAAATTCCAGAGACAAGCCCATCCCTACACTGGGCATCTGAAAACCCACAGGACGACGAACAACAAAATACGATAAAGTTCAAAACACACGCCTTAAATAATTATTGAACACTCAAGAAGTGGTGGACATATAGAAGAAGGAGTGTCTTACAGTAAAGCTCCATGTACAGTTGGTGTCGGGGGGGTAGTAGCTGGGAAAGAAAGGTGTCCTCAGTGTCCCCTGGACCCCTGATACTGCCTTCAGCTCTATAGTGGACTTGCAGTCTAAGAAATAGAAAGAAATAGAAAGGGAGAAGTATTTCAATCCGCAATGCTGCTTTGTGGCATTAACTTGTTTAAACTACAAAACATAAGATGAAAAATCTCTCCTCTCAGTCTGTGTCTGAAACACTGTGTGAAACTTTTTCAAACTAGTAAAAGAAGGCCCGGGCTTTCAGGTGGTCTCACCCTGGCGGCCCCAGGCCTGTGCAGACAGAGAGAAGGGGTCCTTGTAGTTGTACAGACCCTGTTTCCAAACCACCGTCATCCACTCGCCTGAAGACAGAACACGCACCACGCGCTCAAGTCTGCTGCAGCCATACACACTGGCAGGACAGAGAAGGGGGTGGACAGAGAGAGACAGAGGGATAGTTAGTGTAACTCCTAAGTGAGTTTCTCGTAAAAAAACGGGCGCTAAATATGATGCAACTTTCTTTAGAGGTGGACCAACCAATACCTGATGGGCAGCAGAGAACAAATATTACCCTGATACGTAAAAGCAAATAAATACATCTGTCTAACTCGGTGGATGGAACTCACGATGTGATGAGGTAAGTGTCGGAGGGGCTGAGTGAATTGTATACCACCAGCCTGTCCCGGCACTCTGGCAGTAGCCACTCCATTTGGAGCTCCAGCTGGGAGCCAGGGGCGGCTTGGAGGTGCCACAGGCAGGAGGAGCGCTGCGTGTCGGGGCCACGGAGAGCCAGGGGGCTGCTAGACACCACCTTCTGGTAGCGGTAACAGTCTGGAAAAGATGCCAAAAGAATGAAGAATTAGAGTTGGGTTAATTTGAGGTCTGTGTTGAAATGCATTCAAATTTTGCCTTGATTCTACGTCCAAAGCTACTGTATTGAATAAAACACAACATTGTCCAATCATAACGTAGCATTATTAACTAGTCAGAGCAGGTCTGTAAAGCTTTGGATTTCTCAACATGTTGAAGCAGAGTAAATGGGACTGTAATAAAAGAGAAATATTAAATATTCAAAGAGTTGATTAAGTGGGGCACATTGTGCTTCATGCTAATTAAAGTTAAATCAAAGTGAAAGATTGATAAAAATAATAGATTCTTAACAAGCAAAAGAAAATAAAGTGGGATACCAAATGAGGCTTTCAAAAGCTCTATAACTTTGGAGTCGGTTTCTGTAAGGAGAAGAATGCAAAAAGAGACATTTAAGTAAAAAAAACTTTTTAAGTCACTGTTTCTCACTTTTTCATCTTTCTTCCCTGGCTTACACACACACACCCACACCCACACCTACACCCACACCCACACCCACACACACACAACACACTGCTTATCTTCTGCTCTCACCACTGACAGACAGCGAGGGGAAGTGTAGGATGTATCCGCAGAAGCTGACCGTGTTGTTCTCCCCTGACTCTTTGTACCCCCTCAGGCCATTCTCCAGACTCATGGTGACTTTCTCCAGTGTGACACACTCAACATGACTGACGGGCACAGACATCACTATCCAAAAGTGAGCCACAACACTCCCCTCTCTGCAGAAACAAACCCAAAACCAAGATTCACAAAGTCGTTAAAGATGCATCAAAATGACAAGAGGCAAACAATATAAGATGCAAATGGTTAGTGTGATTTCTCAGGACGAAAAGCAGTGTTTCACTGCCAACCATGGTTTAAAGGTGTGGTCAAAAGTGTGCTTTGCTGCACCTGTAACCACACAATAGACTGATCTCACAGTTTACAGACACACCATGAAGTACACTTCTACATCGCTGAAGCAAAAAGACAAATCACACCCCAAGAGCTCAACAAAACAATGTTCTCCGCTGATGTTAGGTCAGTCTTTAAAGCCTGGTTCCATTGTGCAGCCTTTAAATTACATTTCCTTATGATTTACCCTGACGTATTTGGAATTGTTGGAAAGTTGTCTATAAAAGATACAGTTGTCAAAAAATAAAAACAATTTGTGTTCGAGGAAAAGTTCCCTTGTAGATTCTTAATCTTAGCAAACTGCATTACCTTCTGCAGAAAGGAGGAGAAACACTGACATTTTCCCTTGTCTTGTTGATGCAATTTTTACAGTTTATGCTCCACGTACTGTGTATTCCTATGGTCTGTCTGGAGCACCATTACGCTTGCAGAGAATGTTGCAGATTCTCAAACATTATTTAACAGAGAATTAGGAATCATGTGCAGAGCTGAATATTCAAGCTTTCAACACAATTTACAGACACAACAAAACTACAAGTACTCCTTTGATATGACATTCCAATGTGACATTCCACATTCCATCAAGTTCAACAGGTTTGAATTTTGGTTTCTGAGCTGGTAAACAGGGAACCACTTTTCTGTTGACACATGTTCTGCGGCTGAGCCTAAAAGTCATAGATGTTGTCAATCAGCACAGCATTGATTACCAAACCTGAGTAAATGAATGACTGAACTGTGTATTAACCAGTATCAACATGTGGTAACAGAGTGAGCAGATGTTTCTTTTTCTCCCTCTTACTACGATCTTCCACTATAAGTAGTCAACAAGGGGGTAAGCCAGCCTTGACAAAGCGTACCACCTATAGAGCTATGTCGATACTATCAAGCCACCCGCCATCAGCATTACTTTATTCCACTATTTGCCATTCATTTTGGCATCACTTTGACAGTGAATAACTTTATATCTGAAGCGGTTAAAGACTTTTTTTGTCCGTTGTTTATTTCTAAAGAAACATGACAATATATGAAAGGCTCCATTGCCAAGCGACTTGCTGTCGCACAGTAGATACATTTCCATATTGTCAGTAGAAGCTCGCAGGCAGTTTTGACTCACATAACATGTTTTAGTTGAATTACTTAACTAGCATTTTGGTTATCAATAAATAACCTTTGCTGAATACATTAAAGAAATTTAAAAAAATTTGATCAGAAAAAATTGATTAGCCTTTGCCTATATTATCACGTAACAATTCTCTTGGCAAAGCTACCAGACGAGTATGTCACATCTGCATCTTCAAGCTCAGTTGGAGGCTGCGCAGTAACGCTCAGCCATTTCCAAAAAAGTGCTTCTAATAGACATCGACAATCTCCATTGAAAACAATGGCGTCACATTGTCCACTTCTTTTACTGTCTGTGGTATGTATGCAACTTCTGTCACTCCCACATTGCTTCTATTCCTACTGGTTATTGTTACTGTACTGTACCCACGTACCCAAAGGCGAAAACAGTGGTGTAGTTGAAGTATCGAGAAAGACTGGACCCCTTCATTATTTGAATTACCTGAAAAACAAAGAAAAACAATATCACCTGTCTACATGACTCTCATCAAGTTGTTTTCCAACTGAATTGAATTTTGAATTCTTCTTGCCTAAAGGTCTATCTAATGGTCAGGCAGCTCAAAGTACTTTTAGTAGTACTACTTACTCTATAACCCCACTAACACCGCAGTCCCAGAATGCAGGGTTACTTGTGCTTCCTAGAGTCTCCAAAAGAACTTTAGGAGACAGAGCCTTCAGCTAATAAGCTCCTCTCAAACTGTCTTCCAGTTTTGGTTCGTGAGGCAGACCCCGTCTCCACATTGTAAGGTTGCTTAAGACTTTCCTCTTTGATAAAGCTTATTATTAGCAATGGCTCAGGTTTTCCTTGGACCAGACCCTAGTTATGATGCTTTAGGTTAAGACTGCCAGGGGACTTCCTCTAATACAGTTAGCTCCTCTCTATCTGTACGCACATCCATGACCCCTTAATGCATGTTACTACCTTGGCATCTTCTCCAGGGTTCTCATGCTTTCTGGTCTCAAAGATATTCTTGGAATGTGGTTGCACACGGATCATGGTTGCACCTTAGTCCTGCTTGACGCTTGATGCTCTTGGTATTAGTCATATTTCCATTTTTATTATAGTTGTTAGTGATATTATTGTTGCTGTGCTTCTCTGTCTCTTCCTCAACCCCCAGTCTCTTTCTCTCTCTCTTTCTCGCTCTCTCTCTCTAGATTGAGAGAGACCTAACCCAGCCCAAAGGGGAATTCTTCCTTGCCCAATTTTCACTTAAAGAAATTTTGGGTCTTTGTATTATAGCATGTAGTCTTATAGAGTTAAAAGAATATTTAAAAAAAGAAAATGTAATTGCCTTCTGAAAATGCCATGGACAAATGTAAAAAACAACAGCTGTCTTGGTCCTTTTACCAAGTCAATCTAGTGTACATCAGTATCACAGACATCCCTGTTCACCATGTTCTCTACTCCCTTGGCCTCTTTCTTGAATGCAGGGCTGTTGTGAGAGGACAGATCAGCAGAGAAGTTCCTGTTGAGGATGGACAGGTAGGCCGTGTACTGTTGCTGGACACGAGGCTCCAAAAACCAAACTCTGTGTTCTGTTACAGAGAAAGGTGTGAAGATCAATACAGCATAAATAGACCTAAACAAGACGTAAAAATCTACAGCCATGCAAGCAGCTCTGTGAGACACAGCAGTGCTTTGAGCTGAATGCTAGAATACATGCTAGCATGCTAACATGATGACAGTGCTAAAAATGCTTATGTTTATCAAGTTTACTATTTACCATAGTCATCATCTTAGTTTAGTGTGTTAGCATGATAATGTTTGCTAACTAGCAGTAAACACAAAATTGTGCTCAAGCTGAGGGGAATGTCTGAAATATTGAATGGAATATTATATTTTATTCTGAGCGAGACATGGGTGTCTGAATTACATTGCATGGCAATCCATCCAATAGTTGTGTAGTTGTTGAGAAATTAACAAACAACACATATCAGCCTAATGGTTGTGCTACGAGAGGTCATCAACAAGGAACCATGAATATAAGATACACATAACATAATACATATTGCATCTATTGTAAAGCATATATACCAATATTACCGTCAATAGAGTCATGCAGCTAACTTGACTGGAATGCAATTAATAAATAAAGAGAAAGAGAGAAGTCTCCTTACCCAGGAAGTACCAGGCTAGTGTGGCTCCTGTGGCTGCAAGAATGATGATGGTGATGATGAGGAAGGCCAGAAGACACTTAAAGGACCGGGTCTTCCTGGTGGGTGTAGCCAAAGCTAGGTCACTAGTTTGCATCTTAAGAAAACAGAGAAACACTTTCACATTATTTTGGGTTAGAAAAAAAAATCTGCTAGATAAATCCAGTCTGAAGTGTCTTATTGTATCTGAGTGAGGGAATATCAGAACATTTTTCCTAGTGGATTATGCCCCCCCCCCCCCCCCCCCCCCCCCCCCCCCCCCCCCCCCGCCCCCCCCGTTGAAGTATGCCCCCAGACATCATGAACCTAAACACTTAACATTAGTTTTACAGTTTTTCATCGGCCAAAACCAAGCCTGCAAGGATTTAGTATACTAACTTATAACTTGGTTCCAGATCAGACTACATGTGTAGCCTATAGCCTGTATTATAATATTAGCATTACTGACCTCATTGTTCCAAGAAGCAGGTGTGACCGCCTGGTCACACGAAATCGACTTCTTGGATCCGTAGCCGAGTGCCATTGCATCACTCCGCGTCCTTTGTTCCTTGAGAAAACATCTTACTCGCCTTTGGGACTCATTAATGTTTATCCAATTTAGCTTTTATTTTGCATCTCTTGTAAGCACATAACCAGACATGCTGCTCCAACAGACAGAGAATGACTCCCTCTGTTTGTAAGTCCAAAGGTGAAAAAAGAAAAAAAGAAAACGTAATCAAAATTTTCCAATGCTCGTTTGGCTCTGTCTATTGCTAAGTTATACCATTTGACTCACGGTAGAATAAAACCTAAATACATCCACATAACCTGTTGAGAACCAAGCATGCATGCAGTAGAGCACCTTCTTGTCTAAGAGAAGCAGCAGTGACTTAGATGAGTACAGGTACTGTTTAATTAATCATTACCTAGCAACAATGATGCTCTCAGTCAACTCCTCTGCACAGGAAATCTAATGGGAGTAAAGCAGAGTCAGGCTATTTACGTACTCAACTTGTTTCCCTGGGTTCATTTCCATGCAAACGACAAATCCCAATGGGCCATTAGGTGAGTAAGATGCACAGACAGAAAGCCGGAGGTTGAGACAGAGATTTGTGTATTGAAGGATACTGTGAGTTTACCTCATGCACTAAAGATTCACTATATCTCAGATACTGATTTCTTCTGTATGAAGTGATAAGGAGGGTTTATTTCTCCATCACATGTTAAATACAGACCATTGTGTTGAATTGGGCTTTTGGAATCACATCAACAATTTCAAAGAAAGATATTGAAAAAAGAAAAAGAAGGTTACTATAAGTTTACAATATGCCCCCAAATAATGCAATAGTACAGAAAAGGACACTCGCACCACTGTTGGTCAAACACATCACTCTACTAACAGATTAGTCAAGACAATGACTTTGTACATTTTTCGGGATTTCCTCTTCTGTGTCCCCCCCTTTTGGGACACTGTGTCTGACGCCAATAAAAGACCTATACAGTGGGTACGGAAAGTATTCAGACCCCTTTAAATTTTTCACTCTTTGTTTCATTGCAGCCATTTTCCAAAA
>NC_048408.1:26706717-26710378 GCF_013103735.1 Etheostoma cragini | reverse complement strand
TGGAAAAAGGCTGCAATGAAACAAAGAGTGAAAAATTTAAAGGGGTCTGAATACTTTCCGTACCCACTGTATATTCATGTGCATTTGTTAAATTGGTATTACATTGATCCTAAGCAAGAGCCAAATAAGACGATAACATAAAGTCAAAGACATGTGTTTATTTAGTCAAGCATCCGAGTCACAATACACAGATCTGTGGGTTCAAAATACACTCAGAGACTAAGTTTCTCTAGCAAAAGACAAGAAGCCGAGGCTGGTCCACTTATGTCTAGACTGTCAGACCTTATAAGCCACAATCTATTCTTCCCCTCATCTATTATAATTTTTTTTTTGGCCCCCCTCTTCTTCTCCAGGACAGGAACCGTTATCTTCACACAACACATCTTAGGGTGGGGGCCACTGTGTTATGTTCCATCCTTATTTGCTCTCATGCAAAACGTTACATTTTATTTTTGTTTCACTTGTTATTACTACACAATGTACTTTGCTCGGGTCTCATAAACGCAGATGTGCCTTGCCTGGAGAACTTGCATTGCTGTCTCTGTGACAGCACACAACTGTGCAGCAGGTACACACCAAAACACACTTGGTCTCTTATGCAAACCTTGTACATTCTTACTATATTCATCTGCAAATAGTATGAACATTATTCTACAATATCCAAAATCATTCAAAATAACCTGCATGTAGAAACCCTCATTAAACAAGTGAGAACATGTCTTTTGAGCTTTTCTTCTACAAGGGTTGATAATAAAGATATTAATCACACTGTATCATCAGAAACACTGACACTAACATTACATACCCTTTTTCTAACATGCAATATATGAAAAATCATATATGATTGGGTTAAATTTGTACAATACAACAGTGTAGAAACACAATACATTCATGTTTAACTTTCAACCTGTCTTGGAGAGTTAAACATTGACCATTACAAATATCAACATGATGTTACATACTATGCTATTGAGAACAATTAACAAACTTGTGTTACTGGCCACGTACTAGCCTGGGAACCAGACATATCTGCGAACTCGTGTTTTATTTGCTCTGGCAGATACGTTTGGTCCCACTCCTGTTCATGACACCGTGCTTGGTTTTTGAAAAAAACTAAAAAAGATAACTAGAATAGACCTTTTTTACAAAGCACTTTTCAAAAACTAAGAAAATTAAGTTAATTGCAGCATGGCTTAGAAAATACAAAACAAAAAGAAAAATCAAAAAGAAATCCTAATTAAAAACGTTTTAAAAATTGACTTTTGAAACAGAACATTCAGGTAGCTTGTCTGATTACCAAATGGAAGATGATTTCACAATTGTACAGCAAAGGCTGTTAGGGCCCCTGTCTCCGTCTTAAGCCTTGCCCTGGGGACCGAGAGACCAGCAGCTGTTCTAAGAGTACAAGCAGGGGTGGTAGGGGTGAGAAGGTTGATAATGGAAGAAAGGGCAAGGCCTCAATGATTTAAAACAAGCAGTACAATTTAAAATAAATTCCTTAAACTCCAGGTAAGCTGTGCAAAGAGGCGTGAATAGAGGAATGTGGTCTTACTTTTGGGGTCTTGTAAGACACCAACAATAATTTACAAAAAAATGATGCTACCCATCACAGCTCATCTCTGCACCCTGTAGTATGTTTTTAAATAGTTCAGAATGCATTGCAATGATAATAAACAGTAATAAATACACTCACAGATATGTGATCAATAAATATACAGAAAAGCAAATTACAAAAAACATAAATGAAATCAAATGTTAAAAGTTGTTATTGTTACATAAATATATATATATATATAATATATATATAGAAAAAAAAGAATTACTATTTATGATGTAAAATGCTTGAATAACTATTGAGATTTGTCAGAAATCATTGTGTTGTACCTGAGAAAACAAAACATCAACACATTCTCCAGTAAAACACCAAAATTTCAGATATTATCATCCAAGATGCATATTCTCAGAACAGATAGACAATCATTTCAGTATGGGAATAATAAGGCACAACTCAAATCAATGTCATTTTAAAATTGATTAAAACCTTACCGGGTAACTTCGATGAGGGATTTTTAAATAATAAACAAAAAGCATTTTTTGTGGGAAAGTTCAAACCTTTTTTCTGCATAATTTGTTTACACGTTTATTCAAAAAAGCTACTCCAGGTGAAACAGAAAAGAATGATACACTAAAGTAGAGCCCGGCTATCACAGTATTTCTTACAAACAGACGGATTAAAGCACATTTTTACAATAAGTGAGTTGCATAGTTACATCCAACAACCCTTAAACAGCATTGAAGATTCTGAAACTGTTTAGGAGTTACAAGTATCTAAAAATTGTTTAAGGGTTTCCTGTTAACAAATGAATAAATTAAACACCATTACCTTGATTCACCAAATAACTAACCAATGTTATATTTGACCTATTCCTTGAAAAAAGGGATGTGTTTGTGTGTGTCTATTATTTCATATTTAAGGGTGGTGTGTGGATTGGGTGCTTATATATCATAGACCATGCAAGCAGCGCTTGTTGGACTTAGAAAAGTGACTAGGAGGGGTGGCCTTTAGGCTGGGGTTTGAGTCCAACCTTTGGCCCTTTGCTACGTGTCATCCCCCATCTCTTTCCCACCTTCCCTGTCAATCCTCTGTCACTCTGACATAAAGGAAAAAAGTCACCAAAAAATAAAAGTTAATAGGAATCTTTTCAACATTTTAGATGCACACTAATTTGAAAAAAATGTATCTTAAATTCTTAGTGATTCACTTTTTGATACTTAATAAACGTCCATTACATTCATCGTCAAATGAGTTGCTTCAAAGCTAATTATGTCTATCAGCTCCACACAACTCTCTGTGTATGTTTCAGTATGGCTGTGTTCAGAAGATCGTGGTGTCCGTTGACTTTTCCACGCAGTGAAGACAATTACCTCTTCTCAACAGTCCAGCATGTATTTTTAATCCTGCTTCTCCTCCTTGGCTACTTGCAACTGAATAAAAGAGTATGAAAAGCAGCTTGCCTGTCTTGTTTTATTATACATATCTAATGAGAGAGCAGCACATGTAAGCCTCGAAATGCCCTTTGTTTTTGTAATTAAAGTTCTACATTTACAAGAAGCCAGTAGTCACATTTCCTTTGTAATTGGGGAATGATTAAAAGTAGCCTAATTCAGTTTTTTTTTTTTTTATCTTCATAGACAGACATCCCCAAGTATGTCACTCTATGTTATATGGAAATGTTTGAAATTGATAGTCCAGTAGCTGGAGAGAATACATGTGTTATATCTAGAGCACAAGATAGCTAAGCGATAATTTTTTTTTAATAGTATTTATTTTTTATGTTTAAACAGTGCGGTCATCTGCTAGCTGACTCCACTGCAGTATGTTGACATTTGACCACTCTAGGTCACTTTAGTCTATCCAATCAAGTCAAGAGGCATGTTGTTCTACCACAGTACTGCCCCTTGAAATGTAAAATTAAGTGAGAGGTTTCAGACGACACACATTTGCGATTTGGTCTAGCAATGTCAGGCCTGCGACATACAGTGTTGTACAGCATTTACTGTAACGCCTGCTGTCAGTTTTTAGCTCTGTTCCTGTCTAACTGGCATATATCCGTCAGCGGAGGGCTCCACTGACCTGTTAGCTGACATTCGAGCAATCCTC
>NC_048408.1:26705194-26706617 GCF_013103735.1 Etheostoma cragini | reverse complement strand
ATCCTGAAACTGGCTTATTATCTGTCCTAGAGGGAATATATACAGAAGGAAAAGGATCGGTCCCAGGACAGAACCCTGGGGAACACCACTCGATAAGCTCTCGCCAAAATGTAACCAAGGGCTTTTTTGTGAATGTACAAGATACTTTTCTTTAAAAAAATATTTAGGACAGAAGCGCCACTTTTGAGATTTATTGTATTCCTGTTTTTCATTCAAAGGGCCTTTTGATTGGCGAGCTAGGGACACTTTAATGCCGGCCTCATAATGGCTATTTCCAAAACACTATAAGGGCTCGACACAACATGAAACTTTTCTCAAAGTATCACCAGGGGCTCTACACGTTAATTCAGCACTGAGAACATTGTTTGTGTACACTGAGTTCACTAAAAAGGAATGTTTTAAACAACTCCCTGTAGCTGTTGTTTTTCAAGTCGCTGTCCATCTCTCCAGTCAAAAACAGTCAAGGGAGGAGAGTAAAGATGGAAAGCTCCTAAAGCTTAGTTCCATATGAATGCGCAGACAATTTGTTGTTTTGTCATTAGTGAAACACAATATTGACCTTGTAGTTGAAAAAGGAGCCTCATGTAAGAATGGCATTTCTTCCTATGGAGTCTTACAGGATTTACTTACAAAGTATTACACTGTCACTGTATCTGGGTATTCTGGGTATCATATGTTACACAGGTGTTCATTCAGTCTGTGTACGTGAATACAGAACAGACAAGCTGAGGCAGAATCTGAAACCTGTTTATTTCTGTTTTTTTATCACCTGTTGTTTGGCAGTTTCTTGCTGTATTTCTGGTCACAGCAGGAGTTATTTGTGTGTGCGTGCGTGCAGGCATGTGTGTGTCTGAGAAATACCAAAAAAATCACGAAGCAGCGCAACATACCTCATCCACAACACCACAACATGTCATCCCTTTGCTCAGAATGAGAAGAAGGAGGAAGCAGTGAGTTACAACTTGAAGCAAAAACAATCCATGTGACCCCCAGCTTTGGAAACCAACCATCCTGCAGGTTTGAGATCTATCAAAAAAGAAGATTGATGACACCATAAATGGAGAGATATAAGAACACACCTGGGCTGTTTCTTCTTCTGGCTCTGCTTTGTGGCTGTGCTGCTGGAAACCGTCCGTGCAGTAACAGTTAGTGATTTTTTTGATAACTTCATTTATACTGTTCCCTGGCGTAATAATAGATTTCAATATATTTTGTTACACAAGACTTATGACAACACTAGTGAATATAAAAGCCCTTGAAATTGACAAAGTTTCATCTTTTTCTTTTCTTCTCATCTCCATTAGATGTCCCAGATCTCACCTGCTACACTGACTACATTTCTACCATCACTTGTGTGTGGAACAGCACAGATGTGTTTGATCAGCCAGATAATGTGTGCACAATCCAATCCACAGGGAGGTAA
>NC_048408.1:26692631-26705094 GCF_013103735.1 Etheostoma cragini | reverse complement strand
ACGAGTAAAAGGGCACATATTACTCCGGTTTTAGCTTCACTTCATTGGTTACCAGTGATATTTAGACTGCACTTCAAAATTCTGGTCCTAACTTTTAGAGCCCTACAAGGACAGGCACCGCCATACATCTCTGACCTGATACGGCTGCGTACATCCTCACGTAGTTTGAGATCAACAGGCCAGAGACTATTAGTTGCCCCCCATACACATTTTAAAACTAGGGGGGACCGCTCATTTCAAGCTGTTGCACCCAGGTTGTGGAACGCTTTGCCTCCTTCCATGCGCTGCTTAGACTGTGTGGAACACTTTAAAACTCAGTTGAAAACTTTGTTTTTTAAAGAGGCTTTTAACTAGATCATAGGGTGGTTAGGCTGGTCTTATGTGTACGTGTTAATCTTTTGTTTTTATTTTTATGATGTATTGAATTTATGAGAATTGTTAAATGCTTTTGTTGTGAAGCACTTTGTGATCTTCATCTGAGAAAAGTGCTATACAAAATAAATGTTACTTACTTACTTACTTACTTTAACACCAGGCTGTAAGCAGATTTTTGTCGCCTTTCAATGCATTCTCGAGAACGGGTTCATATGGTACTTTACAAAAGGTTATGCACAAGAATTTGAATGATATATTCCACGAAAAAGGCGACCGCAAGGTGGTCACGTGATGACCAGTCAAATGAGATGTTAAGTTTTCACATTATTATTAACTAAAACAATTTAGATGTAGATTTTTACACATGGTCCCACTCCAAGGCAGAGCCACAAGATAAGGTAACAATGCAGGGCGGACTGTAGTTCTTATTTTTTTTTTTTTTATTATTACTTTAACCAGCCATTTTTGCCTAAATTATGAACAAATAGATGACAGGAAAAGTATCTTACAAAATCAATAAGTGATATGCAGCACCTTTTACATGGTAATTTACTAGTCTTATTCTTAGTGCTTACCTGTTGCTAAAGCTGCTCAGGCTCGGCTTCAAAGCGCTATTGGAAATGGCAAACCACCTCATGTAGACATAGGCAAATAGAAGAAGTTTGCACTCTTTGAAGGTCACTACTAAGAAATGTTACCTCACATCTAGATTAGTTTTTTTACTCCTCTCGATTTTAATCTACCTACGCTTGAGGGTGTGAAAATTTCAGCAGTTTTCACGTTAAAGTTTTTGTGGTTAGGCATGTTAAAACTTCAGAGCAGTTTCCTCTTGTATTTTCCTTCAACTGATAATTAACGACACATTCTAATGGCAGTGTTGGTTTGCACCTGTTTCCATAATTAGAAGCTGATACAGGGTTTCAATAGTTAAAAAACAAACAAAAAAAACACAGCCCTCACACTGATAGATACTGGCTACTTCAGTGTGGATGCTACAGTTTTGTCACCTGTATTTTTACAATCCTTTACTTCCTTGCAGCCTATTTCCCCAGTCTGTTATGTCTATTTACACAAAGCACACAAACCCCATGCACATGTCTACGTACAAACTTATGCACACATACACACATACTCACAGTACATTTTATTCATGCATGTGAACTATATACGTATATGTTCATTTGAAGTATGCATCCATGTACAAGTGGTTAGTACCAGTTTATATGTATGTGCAAATGTTGAAAACCAGTATATACTGTTTGTTCAAGTGAAGTATTCAAATTTGGCCTAGACTGCTTCTCATAGATTTATATCTTAAATTTGATTTGAGTGTTTCTTCTTATTTTGCAGCTGGTGGCAAACATTCAGTTTTTTTGCTTTTGAATCTGAACCACACTGACATTTAAAGTGTGTCAAAAACAGGATGAAAAATAAATGTGTGTGTCAGGTACAAGATTTGTGGTATGTGGTTATTACAGCCCACTGCAACCCGACCCTCAAGCATCAAGCTAACTTTATCTCTGCACTATAACAGCAACAATACATCTTTTCAAGACATTTTAAACATTTTATATTTGTAAAAACACATTTCTAATGAAGTACACTAGCAAACTTGTCTTTTTTGCCATGTGCACACAACATTTATATCTATATACTGTGTATCTATATGTGGATATATAATTTTTTTTCAGTTTCCTTGCAAAGAGGAAACAGCCAAAGTTCTTGCAGACAACCTGGTCACCTGTTTATACGGTTTAATAAAGGTCAGAGTTGTTTTTTTCCTGAGAACCCAAATGTTAAATTTTTCTAAAAACCACACGTCATGCTAACGACACTTCCTTTCCTTAAAACAGAACTAATCAGACTGTAGATCATGTCCTCAGCAATCATGTTCATTAACTTGTCGTCACAATGATGTAGTCAAAAAGCTGTAGTGTATGCCTTGCCAGTTATATGCATTAATTTCCTGATCGGCAATTTTTTTCTTTTGGTATTTCTGGATGTTAAAAAAAAAAGTTGAGAAAAGGGAAGCTGAACTGCACACATCCTCTCAAAGCCACAGTATATAACTGTCTAGAAATTCAGGCCAGCGGCTTCTTGTAATGGTCAAAAGGTTACGCATATGTATCACAAATTAGTTCTTCATAGTATTTGGAACAGAAGCTACATCAGTATGAGAGACAAAGCACGTCCTGTTGTATGGTTCTGGATACCAAAGCTGATATGAAAAGGATTGAGACATTTCTCAATGGGTAGTTGAGAAGGCAACATGGCATTGTGTGGCCAAAGAAGATTACAACCCTGAAATTGTAAAAACAAAATCATCACTGAAATAAGACAAAGGCAACTGTAATGGCTGGGCCACGTTTATCGAACGGAGGCAGATCACATCCCAAAGGTTGACAGAGATAAACTTGAGGATCAACATGTTGTAAAAGATGGGAAATGTTTACATTTGCGCTGTCACTTTGGCTGTCCGAGGCCATGTACCCTCCTTTCCCTCCCCAGCCCTGCCATCCTTTAACCATCCACCCTCACACACAACTCTTCCCACTTCTTCATCAGTCCTGCAAATATATGCCAGCAAATTTTCACCTGTTTCCTGTCAGATCACTTGTATGCACTCTTCACTAAGCTGTCCAGCCACTTTGCCTGCATGCACCTACCTGTATGACCAACTCCCTTAACTTTGAAGCCCTTCCTTTTTCCCTGCTCCCAGCTTGGTTGAGTCTCCCTTCTTTTGCATTTATGTGTGGCAAGCCTAAACATTAATTCCTTACATATTTATATGTACCCTGGACACACTGCTGTCCGCGCTGACGTACCGTCACCTGTTGGGACACAGATGTGTTAACTGAATAACAAAACAATAGCCATCTTGGAAATGTATCCATCTCTGCCGTCATCTCAACCATTGAACCAGCTCCAAATCTAGAGTCACCACATTTAAGAGTAAACTTAAAACTTTCCTCTTTGATAAAGTTTATAGTTAGGGAGTGAGGAGTGAGAGCGTTGGCCCCGGACCGGCGAGGGAGGGTGTGTAGCTACAGACACAGCACCCCTTCCACTCTCTGCTTCTCTTCATAGTCGTCAGAGTCATCTATCAACCATTATAGAATTGGCTCAGGTCTAACTTGCACCAGCTCTTAATTATGCTGTTATAGTTTTAGACTGCAGGCGGACTTCCTTCCTTTGACACACTGAGCTCCTCTCCCCTCTCCCTTTCCATCTGTGTGCATTCATGTCCCAGAAATGCTTGTCACTAACCCAGCTCTGGGGAGCTTGTTCCCCGGAGCCCTTGTGATTTCTGTTGCCAAGCAGTCTTCTTTGGATTAGGGTGGCACCTACATCATGTTTGCAGCTGTCGCCGTGGTTCTGCTCCCCGCCCTGCTGTGCCCTGATTAACCCTGCTAAACCCTTCTATGCTCTGCAGTGCCCTGCTACAGCCTGTGATGCCCTGCACTGCCCAGCTACATCATGAACAACTACAACTACTATTCTTAATCATTGTTCTGTTATCTTTATTGGGAATAGTATCTCCACTGTGCATTACACCCCCAACTGGCATCGTCAACCACTGCTTACCACAAGCCTGGGTCTGTCCGAGGTTTCTCCCTGAATAGAAGTTTTCCTCACCACCCTAGGTTTTTCCTTGCCACTGTTGCACTAAGTGCTTGCTTCTGGGGGAATTACTAGAATTGTTGGGTCTTTGTAAAATATAGAGTGTGGTCTAGACTTACTCTATTCAATTCAATTCAATTTTAATTCATAACAAGAGTTATCTTGAGACACTTTACATATAGAGTAGGTCTAGACCACACTCTATAATTAACAAGGACTCCGCAGTTCTAATAGTTCCCTCCACAGCAAGAAACAGTGCGACAGTGGCAAGGAAAATCTCCCTTTTAGGAAGAAACCTCGGACAGACCCAGGCTCTTGGTTTATAACTCTTTATAACTCATGAGATAACTCTTGTTATGATCTGATTCGTCACAGGTCGGACTCACTGTGCATCGAGGAACAAACCTTGTATTCATTTTCGTTTATGTCTGATTAGAAAGTATCAATCGGTTGTACTACTGCTATAGTTAACCACATTTTAACATTGATAACAACAGTGGTTAGTGTCTAGTGTTTTGCAGCTTTATCCATGTTGGGGACTAATGGCTAACGATATGGCTAATTATATCTCTCTATCCTGATTGGAACTGTGACGAGATACAGTAGGTTCAGAATAACCAGCTGACTTGTTGTGTCATCATGACACCCAATGACACGATTCAAAGTTATGATCTACTATCCAGCAACTTCCCCTAAAAGTCACTAAAGGTCTGTACTCATCCTGCTCACGATCAGTGACTGATACTGGGGAAAAACCTCACTGGTCAAGTAGCACTTTCAATAAAGACAACAAATAGAGAACTCTTTCAGGTTTCACTTTATCAGCTACTATCTGCCTCTTTCTAATCTGATTCATGTGTCTTCTACTAACATGTGGATTTCCCCTAACCGGCTCCAATGCTCCGTTCACTCACTTTCTTCTCAAATGCACGGAAATAACCACAAACTACACGCACAAGAAACACACAAACACAAACCACTTCCTAACCCCCTTCTCTTCCAAGAAAGCTACTGTTGTTTCTAATAAGAAATAAAACAATAAAACATGAATGTTCTTCCTTTATTGATCTCTTATATTTATTACATTTTTTTATGTTACTTGTGCAAAAACTACTGAGGTCCACTGGAGCCTGATTAAGGGGGACAGCGATACTTTTTGTCTACCCTCCTTCAAGTTTTATGGTAATAGAGATCCTCTAAGCCACAGGTATTACGTTCACGCCTCTCTCTGCCAGGATCTCTTGGCACCCACCTGTGGTGGACTTGGGAACGGTGTGGGATCAGTAAGAACACATTGGGTGCATTAAAGTTACATACACTGAAATGGCACATCCTCAGGAAAGATCATTGTGGGACTGGATCTAGTGGCTGTAATTCGGAAAAGACACTTCAGATATGGTATTACAGGACCAATAATGCCTATACAAAAGCATCCAAAAAGTAGCATGTCATAGAACCTTTAAGATTTGGTTAAAAAAGTTTGTTACCACAGTGACATAACTTGCAACTCAAGTTTCCAATGCAAACACCAGACATGTGCTGTCATTGTCATATTTCATTGGCAAGAAAGCTTAAAAACAGATAGCAGGAGTATGCTCAGTTCAAAATGTTTTTTTTTTTTTTTTATAAATGTTATCAAAAAGATCTGTGATCATCGTTATGACAGATGCCGACGTTATCATCATTATCATTACTACTTCTGTTATAGCATCAGTTCCCGTCAGTGACTCATTCATTCATTATACTTGATCTATGTCAAAGATAATTTACACAAGAACCTACCTCGCCAGTGTCTTTCTGTCAGAAGTTCTTCCCCTGTTGTTTTACATGAATCTTCAAGCTAATCGTTTTCATGCCTGTAGACTCATTCAGACTTAACTGAAGACTTTGGCTTCCCATCAAAAGCTAGTCCATCTCCTGTCAACTTGTGAACTGACGTAAAAAAAACTCTGGTTAATGTGGTTCCCCTACACTAGCATAGTGACATCAGTCCTGTGTTTCAAGAAGACGAGTGAAAGAACAGGGTGGAAACCCCTTTTATGTTGGCTCTTTTTTTCATTCCCTTTTCACAACTGTCAATGCGCACTTTGCTTTCATCCCTTTAAGATTAGATCACAAATAGCTCAATTTATAGTATAAGTAATACTTTTATACAAATGCCCTTTTTGCTTTCTTGCCATTAGTTGACAAGGAGAAGATTAATACCACTCTCATCTGTGTGATAAATACAGGAACCATTCACCATTCACACATTGTGGCCGAGGCTGCTGTACAAGGTCGCACCCACCAGATAAACGCTCGCACATTCACACATCAGGGGCAACGCAGGGCTCAGTCAACCCACCAACCTTCTGACAGGCAGGCAACCATTCTACCACTGAGCCACAGGAGTGCACATGATTGGTTGCTGGGACTATTCTTTCTCCCTACCTGGCTCTGAAGTTATCTCTTACTATCATAATTCAACACAGCTATCATTGGTAAGCAGGGTAAGCAGTTGCTTACGGGCCCGGACCAATCAGGGATCTTCGTGACTGGAAGATACTGATTGACACCCGGGGCCCCTGTCGCATTTTCATTACTCAAGACAATCTCAGCAGTCCCACACGTACTCTGAGCTGAGAGCCACGGACGAAGCGGGAGTGAGAAGAACGGGTCAAATTAATTTCCTTGTTTCTGATATACAGAAGAGATGTGTGTGACTCTAACACTTCACTTTTACCGACAAAACATCCAACGACAAATAAAACATTTTAGACCGTACAACCTGTACACATTTTACCATCAATGTCGGCTATAACGATTTGCTGAAGCAGTTGCTGTTTCAATCCTGTTGGCCCCTGCAGCGGGAGGGGCTGCTGCTCTGTTCCCCCATGACTGACGCGTACGCAAACACACACACACACACACACACACACACACACACACACACACACACACACATAAAGTGGATGCAGGAAAAACTGCCGATCAGACGTACAGGATGTCCCAGCCCAGGATAGGAAATTAACAATGTAAAGATCAACAAGCCACTGATAGTGATATGTTCATATTTAATTCATGCAATAAATACATTTTTTGTCTCTCTCTTGTTTTCAACCATTTTTGTATTATGCTAACAATTGCAGCATACTGAACCTTTTTGGTAAGGTCCCTCGGAAATCTCATCCGAGAGTAATTAAATTAGAAATAATAATTTTTTTTCTCCCCAAAACAAGTCTCCTTTATATTTTTAAAGAACTATGTGAAAAAAACGCAACTTTTTTCCCTTTTTAACTTTTATTGTCTTCCGCATCTTCATTGTAACAAACATACAAAAGACATCACAACTTTTTATTGCATTTTTTTAACAAAAGCTTCTGTAAAATGAGCCATTTTGGGCAACAACAATCTCAAAAAAAGGCTGCGAAATCCTGAAGGGACAGCCCTTGTGTGTGTTTTCATGTGTTATGGTGCACATTCACCAGCGTTTTTGTTGTTGTTGTGGTGTGCGTCATGTCATCTCATATCCTGTATCTCTATGATCCTATCCTGTTCTATTCATGGTAGCCTACTCGTGGATATTGCACTGTTGTCACATGCTGTAGTATGGGGGCCCCCCTTGATAATCCTGCTTAAGGGCCCAGTGTTGGCTCGTTACGCCACTGGCTACAGGGATCACTTCATGGCAGCGTGGAGAGGAGGAATGAATACAGCAACCAATAAGGTTAAACTTCAACATTTTGTCAACCAGCTCATACAAAGGGAACTTCAGTTTTAGCCACTGCTTCTCTCACATCTCTGTTCGCAGGCAGTGGCAGACTCGTAACATCGTTACATGCAACCCTGCCTCCTAAAAACATTACCTTCCCACCCAATGAAACTGCATACTACATTACGTTTTGAGGGAAAACCAATTTACCAGCACACGTTGTGAAACACTCGCTGTTTTAAACATGTGGTTAACGCTAAGAAATGAAACCAAATTAGTTAGGTTTAGAAAAAGGATGATGTTTGGGTTTGAATAAGTACGTTTGGTTGTTGTCAGATGTTTTGCTGCCCTCAAGTGCAAACTGTATAATGTTACCATCCTGAACAAGATATTTATCATTAGCAAGGTCTGTCAGTTGAAATCTATTCCAATTCTAAAGAATACACATTACAAACTGCCTAAAGAAAATAATGTCATCCTGAAAGACAGTGGGAAACTTCAATGGTATATAAAAACAGAACAGTGTGTTTCTCCCGTAGCAGAGAAACGTTTGGCCGCAACTTTTTTTAATTTATTTTGGAAATAAAAGGCATCTTGGAGATAGTTCTATAGTTAGCAGGAGATGACGGCTAAAGATTTGTTTTCTTAATAGTGGCTGAACAACTGCCTGTTGAAAATACAGTGGGACACAACCAATTTGCAGAGAGAAGCTGATTATGGAGAACACAGAAATACTCACGGACCCAAGGACATTTTTAATAAAGGAAGTTGGTATAACATCTAACAGGGTTGAGGAAAATATGATACTGTTCACCGAGTAAATGAGTTCTAGCAGAGAAAAAGGTGTAAAATGCTTCAAAATTGATGGCATGTGGAATGAAAAGAGCATGCAGTAGCAGTTGAGATTTGTGATGGATCCTGTGAACATGAAGCTTGGTGGTTTTCCACTCTCGTTCAGCCCTCTGAAATACAGTATAGGTTGAAAACAGCAAGTGGAGTCATTTAACAAGGGGGAGGAATTCACAGAGCGAACCAGTCGCAATTTACTTGTGGCCACTTTAGGAAATTAAGAAGTGAGCCGCGAGATGCAAGAACATGTTAAATGTTATATGTTTACTGGGCTGTGTATCTAATTTAAATTTAAAAAATTTAAAATGCAGCCACCTTCAGTAACATGCAGCCCCTTAGAGCAAGTAGAATCAAGGTTTAGACCAAGTGTTAAAACGAGGTCCAAAGTATGACAAGTGACATTAAAAAAATCTGCAGCTGAGGTGCAAGAATTCTCATTGACAAGAACATTAAAATCACCAATCATAACCACTTTTTCCAACCCAACAATAGAGAACAAAAAAAAATCACTGAGTTCAGCAATAAAAGAACTGTTTGAACCAGGGGGCCGGTAAATAAAAACACAACAAAACTACAAACTTTGATTGCCTGTGGTTCAAACGAAAAAAAAAAGAAAAAAAAAAAAGAAGGGTTACTGTTCGACTTTAAGAGCATTTTTCATGCACCACTGTGTTTTTACCAATGACTGGCAGTAGGGGGGGTTACAACTGTTTACAATGACCTGAGAAAGAGCAGGTAGTAGTTAATGTTTTCAACCGCAAGGGGTAGGTAGAGGAGCTTGTAGGGGAAGGAGAGGATAAGCAGAGACCCCAAACTTTGCTTCATTTAGCATTACCATTAGCATTACGACACCATTGTTCCTAGAAGCAGGTTTGACCCCCTGGTCACACAAAATCGCCTTCTTAAAGCCGAACCAGAGCACCATTGCATCACTCCGCGTCCTTTGTTCACTCTCCTTTTAACGAACTCAACTCGTTTCCTTAGATTCATTTCCATGCAAACAACAAACCCCAGTGTGAGATTAAGTGAGTTAGATGCAAAGACAGAAAGCCTGAGGTTGAGGCATGGAGTAGTGGACTGTGAGTTTACCTCATGCGCTAAAGATTCACTAGTACCTCGGATACTGATTTCTTCTGTTTGAAGTGATGAGGAGGTCTATTTTTGATTTCTCCATTATATGTTAAATACAGACTGTTCTGTTGAATTGGGCTTTTGGAATCACGCATTTAACGGTCTATGGAATCACGTCAACACTTTTGAAAAAAGACATTGAAAAAACTAAAAAAGAAGTTTACTATAGGTTTACAATGTGTCCCCAAATACTCACATTTCTAGTCCAGAGATGGACACATACACTACTATTGGTCATACACATATTTCTACTAACGGATTAGTCAAGACAATGACTATGTACATCCAATAACATTCAACATAACCTGCATGTATACACCCTTATTACACAAGGTAGAAAATGTCTCTTGAGCTATTGTTCAATAAAGGGCTGATCATAAAGACATTAATCATACTGTATCACCAACAACACTACAAAAACCCTTAAAAAAACCCAAACCTTAAAACCCTTTTTAAAACATGCAATATATGACAATTTATATATAATTGGGCTAGTGTAGAAGAAAAATACATTCAATGTTTAAATCTCAAACAGTCTTTGAAAGTTGACCATTGAGCATTATAAATATCCACATGATGTTACAAACTGTACTGTCAGGCTTTTGCAGTTGCTGCCCCGAGACTCTGGGACAGGTTACCCCCTGATATTTGCACCATTACAGATGTTTAGTCTGGCTACTAATACTTGGCAGTGGTGTGACAACTTCATTCTTCTGTTTCTTTCTGATTGAACTGTTTTCTATGTTGAATCTTTCTGTTGTATGATATGTGTTTCTACTCTTGGTTTCTGATACTTTAGATACCTGCTGGTTGCTGTTAAGTGTTATATAAATATATTTTGATTGATTGATTGAGAACAATTAACATACGTGCAACTGGCTTCATACAAGCCTGTGAATTGTTATTTTATTTGATCAGTCAGATTTCCAGCCAACGTTGCTTGGTTTTCGGAAAACAACCAAGATAATTATAATAGACCTTTTGGTGCGGATTATCTCCTCTGTGTCCCCCCCTTTTGGGACGATGTGTATGACTCCAATAAAAGACCTACTGTATATGCCCCTGCACATTTGTTAAATTGGTATTACATTGATCCTAAGAGAGAGCCAGCTGAGACAATAAGATGAAGTCATATATATTTGTTTATTCAGTCAAGCATCAGAGTTACAATACACAGATGTGTGAGACCACAAAGCATGTAGCAGCACGCAGCAAGCAGTACAATTTAAAAATAAATTCCTTAAACTCCAGGTAAGCAAAGAGGCGTGAATAGAGTAATGTGGTCTTACTTTTGGGGTTTTGCAAGAACTCTAGCTGCTATATTCTGTACAAATTGGAGGTGGCTAATGGATTTCTACGCCAGCTCGGCAAATAACGAGATGCCAACACTAATTCACAGAAAATTGATGCTGGGCATCTCTGCACACTAAAGTCTGTTTTTAAGTAGTTTAGAATGCATCAAAATACACAAAAAAATAAATAGATAATTTACATCACAAGTACAAATGGTAATATATAGCTGCATTTCTTTCTAAAAAATAAGTAAAATTTTACTTTAGCAAATTTACATTTATGTGTAAAACTTTTCAATAAATATTGAGATTGATCAGAAAGAAGATTTTTCATATAGTTTGTTGTACCTGAGAAAAGAAAACAAAAACATGTTCTTCTGTAAAAAAAAGGTCAAAATTTCAGATAGTTTCATTCAAGATCAGTTGTTTACGATGGATGTTCCCAGAACAGATAAAACAGATCATTTCAATATGGGAGTCATAAGGCACAGCTCAAATTACTATTATTTTGGAATTTGATAAAAATCTAACAGGGTAACATCCGTGAGTGATTTTAAAATATTAAAATGTAAAAATTGTGTTTTTGGGAGGAATTAACCTTTTTTCAGCATAAATTGTTTACACATTTATTACAAAAAGCTATTCCAGGTGAAACAGAAAAAAAGTGTACATTAAAAAAGAGCACAGACACAGTATTTCTTATAAACAGACAGATTACAGAACATTTTTCCAATAAGTGAGTTGAACAGTTACATCCAACAACCCTTAAACAGGATAAAAAATTATGGAAACCTGTTTAGGAGTTACAAGTATCTTATAATTGTTTAAGGATTTCCTCTTAACAAATGAAAAAAATGAAACACCATTACCTTGATTCACCAAATAAGTAACCAATGTTATATTTGACCTATTCCGTGAAAAAAAGGGATGTGTTGTTGTCATGTACATCTCTATTGCTTCATATTTAACGGTGTTCTTTATTCATCCTTTATATGTCCTCCTTGGCTACATGCAACTGCATTCGGGAATATGAAAAGTAACATGCCTGTCGTTTTATTATCAATATCTAAATGAGAGATTAGCATTGGTAAGTCTAGAAATGCCCTTTGCTTTTGTAATTAACGTTCTACATTTTGAAAAAAAAAGCCACTGGTTACATTTCCTGTGTTTGGGGAAAGTTTTAGCCTAATTCTGTGTTTATTATCCTCAACGATAGTTATCCCCACGTATGCCACTCTATATTTGACAGAAAGGTTTGGAATTGAGTAAGTAACAAATTATTTCATTGCCGATAATTCAAATTTTGTTACATTCAAGTTTAGTCCAGATGCTGGAGAGAATACATGCATTTTATCTAGAACACAAGATAGCTGAGCAATGCTATTGTATTACAGCATTTAATGCAAGGCCTGCTGTCATTTTTTACCTCTGTTCCTGTCTAACTGGCATATATCCGTCAGCGGAGGGCTCCACTGACCTGTTAGCTGACATTCGAGCAATCCTC
>NC_048408.1:26687869-26692531 GCF_013103735.1 Etheostoma cragini | reverse complement strand
TCTGTTCCTGTCTAACTGGCATATATCCGTCAGCGGAGGGCTCCACTGACCTGTTAGCTGACATTCGAGCAATCCTCTCAAGTAAATGACTTGGCATGGGTTGCAGAGCTGGACTCAGACCTGGCCCAGAGAAGTTCAAAGGCAGTGGTGTGAAAGAGGGCAAGGAGCATGATAATACGCTGGAAGGAGGAGGAGGAAGCAGGAGGCTTGTAGATTCAGTGAACTTATCAATATCTTCCAAGCTTTCCTCCTGACTCATCTGCTCCTGGCCCCCGCTACCAACGTCTGGATCCACGTTCCAGATCTCAGGGCTGTCAGCCGGCAGCTTCTGGACTTGCTCGTAACCAGAATAAACCTGAATGGACCCTTTGCCTAAAATATTTACACTGCCTCCAAACAACTTCTGGAAATCTACTCCTTTCCCATTCCCTCCCTCCATCTGCTCCTCTCCTTCAAGCCCGTCCTCATGGCTATCAGTCACATTGATGCTATCTGCCTCAAAGCTCTCTTGACTGACTTCTTCGCTGCTGCACACGCCTGAATCCAGACTCTGGAGCCTGACACGCTCGACCTGGAGCTTCTCAGCCTTCTCATAGTCTGAAATTAATGGCATAGGCTCACTGTTGTTGCTGCCTTTGGAGAGCAACTGGCGGATATCCACTTCTTTCCCTCTTGCATCCCTGTCCTGTTGGTCACTGTTACCTTGACCTTGACAACCGATGGGTCCATAAGGTGTATCGGTGGCGCAGGGCGCCAGATTCCCCGCGGTGAGCGAGGAGACAGGAGGAGGAGGAAGAGGAGGACACAGCTTGGAGTAACTGGGGTTGGAGAAGTTAGAGCCAATCAACTCATGGCTGCTTTCACTTCTCATCTTCTCCAGCAGTGCCGCCTCTGGCCCGTAGGGTGCAACAGCATCCACAGTGGAGGTTACCTCAACAGAGACGATGTCCACCGGTTTTAAAAAGGACTGAAAGGATTCACTGGTAAAGTACGGGCTCAACCAGTTCTGGAGGAGAAAATGTCAAAGATGGGGGAGCAAGAATAGGAAGTTTTTAAATACGTATATTAAATAAGTAGTATAAAAAATAGAAGTAATGTGACAGAAGGTCTGTAAATAATCTACAAATACCCAGCGTTTGAGGTGTTTTTGTCTCTTTTCTCTGCAGCTACAATAGTGTTGAATTATAAAGGTCATACTGTTTGTCTTTTGACTAATGAGTCATTTTTTCTGTCTGGTTTCACAGTCTATGTGGGATGCACATCCTGCTGTTTTGTGCCATTCTGAGCTGTGACTACTTTTAAACTGCTTTTCACGTTGCTGTCTTTAAAGCTGCACTAATGGATATGTATTTATTAACCATGGGTCATATGACCATGTGCACCACTGTTAATGACAAACCCAAAGAAAACAAACTCCCTACTCTGCAGTTATGCGTTATGTCCGTTTGATGTAACAATTTTTTAAGTACACTATAACATTTTTGTAAGAATGCAAATTTGAAAACAATTGGAAATTGTTTCCACTGTAAAATGTCTGTATTTTCAGAAAATCCTTATTCAATGGAACACAAAGAAAAAGAAGATTTCATAGGCTCACCTGGAAATTTGCATCATTTAGGAAGGAGTTTGCTGGGTTCGGCAGGGGCGGACCTTTGATTCTCTTTGCCATGTAAACCCTACGAAACACAAGGATGTTATCCTAAAGCAGAGTTGTCGGAAAGAAATCTAATGCTAACAGACATAAAAGATGTTGTAATGTTATGTTTTTGTAGCACAGGTGACACAAATGTCTTGGTAAAGTACGTTGTGGTTGGTTCTGCTTACCAGGTTGTTTTGTCTGTCTTAAAGTGTATGACAACCAGAAACACTGCAAACCCTGTTGCTGCGGCAACAATGCCAAAAACACCCCCAGTAGGATCTGTCAAACACAAGAAAGAGCATTTTAGTTTAGTTAAGAGGTAAGCACACTGTATTTATCCCACTGTAAAAAACAATATCTGTATTATATGTCTGTGATTTCCTTGCAGTTATCCTGATACTGTACACAGTGGTATGTTAAGTATTTAGTTAGCCAGATCTAGAAATGTGCTCCGGGAGAGCAGGTTAAGATATTTCAACAAGTAAAGGTAAAAGTATGAGTGAGTTGAGTTCACATATGAGCAATCTTTGTGCAGAATCTCTTACTGCAGCTTTAACCAAGGTAATCAAAAGGTAAGGAAGGAAGGTAATCAAATACATTGTCTTCAACAACATTCATAAGATGTTACTCTCCACTGACTATATTTCTGAGACTAAATCAATTGGCTTTGTTCCCATTTGAAAACCTTTACCTGATGGTGGGGGGGTTGGTCTTGTTCTTCCTATCAGAGATACCCATGGTGTACTGGGGCTCCAGTCACTCCACATTGACTTGGTGCCCTCTGAAATGGCCTTCACTCGAGTGCGTGCCTGATACTTCTCTTCTTGAACGAACTGATCAGAGTCCAGCTGCACATTGCAGTAATATTCACATTGAGTGTCTTTTATTTTCACAGAGCGATCCTGAAAAAGAAGAAATGTGTGGCTATTTATTGGGCTGATTTTATGTACAGGTGGTCAGATTTCCTATTACCACAAGGCATGGATCATTCGTGCAAACAATTTAACATTCAATCGTAAGATTATTGTTTCTGACTGAATACACATAGGCCAACTCATTTTAGCGTTCACATGCACACACACAGAAACAGAATATATACACACACTCCATGATTCATCCTCATGTTTCCACTGCAGTTGGGAGCTGTATGAGTCGAGGCTTTCATTTGTTTCGTTTGTAAGTCGGGATGTCCAGGAAACGTTGGTAAAGTTGATAACTGGTTGTCGTGGAGGATTCAGCTTTACTGCAATATCACACACATAGTTTGTTTTAGGTTATCATTGATGGCTCACAGGGTAAATCACATAGAGGTCATATGATATTCATTTTACTTACTGTGACAAGACGGCTTGAAGATCATCTTTAAACTCTGCTTCCCAGGGCTACAGCTCAGATTAATAGACAGCTTACTGAAGGTCTGGAACTGAGAAAATAAGACAACAATACAGAATTGTAGCTGGTAGTAAAGGTTATCTGCTAGACAGGTGAACTAATTAGATGGTCTGATTAAAAGCTCCAGCTAACGTAGCTCAGCGTAAATTCTTTCAGGATGACCAAACTTTGAATCCGTGCACTAATAAATCAATTCAGCTGTTATCCAAATAAACGTACATTTTATCATGCTGTGTATGATTGTCACATATCGGCAAACATCTCTCTCTTGATTAAATAGCCTGTGTATGTAGATATAAATGTAGATATAAATGCTGTACCAGTGCCATTCAGATGTCTCAGTCTTTGTCTCTTCTGTCCTTGACTGTCCCAAAACACTTAAACTCACTACTTTTAGTACATAGTACGTTCATACTGACAAAGTCTGGCCAAATGCTGTGCACTGCAAGAACCCGGATTCGGCTCTCAAAACGTTCAACACGTTGAGTTAGGAATGCTGGACACTACTCGCCACCCTCAACTGTCGCCATTTTTGCTACCTAGCAGAAGCAACAGGACCACCATGTATTTTCATACTTGTAAATATATTGCGGGCGAGAAAGTTACTGCAGATGCCTATAGAAACAGCGTGAACTGAACTCTACAAATCAAATTTCCATATGTTTTTTTTCCACTGTACTGTCAGAAAGTAAGAAAACAAAATAAAAACAATTCTGGCGGCAATAGTAGTACTCCACCCTGCTGTAATTCACCATTATAAAGAGAACACGTTCAGCTGAGCGTGCACAATTTGAGACAACCCTACCCTGACTAAAGCACTATCCAATTGTGTGCAAAGTGTACATAGTGTACTACATCTGAGTGTCCTCATGGAAGTATCTAAATTTTGATACACCACTTGTCTCTGTCCTTTTCTCACCAGTCCTAACAACTGATACTACAGGTATTTTAAAAAAAAACAGACATGTGCATCACTACAGGCCAAGGTTTTTTGTTACTCCTTTGTTTAACAAAAAAACTCTCCTCTACACAATCAAATAAAAACAAATTTACCTCTGTCCACATGCAAACACAAAAACACGCTGAAACTGCGTTTGCGTGTGGACAAAGGGGCCAAACCGCATTAAAAAGGCAAGTTGTTTCTAAAATACCTGTGTTGGTGTGGACAGGGCCTAAGCTAAGCTAACCATGTATAAGATGTGGTCTTATTAACAAATAGATATGAGATATGTTCCAGTCTTTTCATCAAGATCTTAGTAAGAAAGCAAATTAGCCTCTTTTGCTTTGCTGAGTGTTAAACCATTCTTTCAACATCCACTATTTTTCTCTCAGTTGAGATATTATAGTGTGGTTACATGAGAACTCCTCAGACTCACATTGCCTCTTCTTTTGTAGTTCATGGTGCACTTCTTTGGCATTGGTCTGGAGACGTCAACAGGTTCCAGCTTACAGGAACTGATATGAGATTTAGTTCTGGAAAGACAATTTCATGTTTCTTTTAATTTTGCTGCACCCATACAAAATAACTGTATATTCTTTTTGGGACTGATGTCCTTACCTCCCTGTGGATTGGATTGTGCACACATTATCTGGCTGATCAAACACATCTGTGCTGTTCCACACACAAGTGA
>NC_048408.1:26683883-26687769 GCF_013103735.1 Etheostoma cragini | reverse complement strand
TTACCTCCCTGTGGATTGGATTGTGCACACATTATCTGGCTGATCAAACACATCTGTGCTGTTCCACACACAAGTGATAGTAGAATTGTAGTCCGTGTAGCAGCTGAGATCTGGGACATCTAATGGAGATGAGAAGAAAAGAAAAAGAGGAAACTTTGTCAATTTCAAGGGCTTTTGTATTCACTAGCGTTGTTATTAGTCTTGTTTTATAAAATACATTGAATCTATTATTATGCCAGGCAATATAACAGTATAAATGAAGTTATCAAAAAATCACTAACTGTTACTGAAGCATGGATAGTTTCCAGCAGCACAGCCACAAAGCAGAGCCAGAAGAAGAAACAGCACAGGGGTTTTCTTGTATCTCTCCATTTATGGTGTCATCAATCTTCTTTTTTGAGAGATCTCAAGCCTGCAGGATGGTTGTTTTCCAAAGCTGGGGGTCACATGGATTGTTTTTGCTTCAGGGTGTAACTCACTGCTTCCTCCTTCTTCTCATTCTGAGCAAAGGGATGACACACACTGTATGTTGCTCTGCTTTGGGATTTTGTAGTATTTATGAGACACACAAGTACGCATGTGCCCACACACACACACACACACACACACACACACACACCCCTGCCGTGACCAGAAATCCAACAAGAAACTGCCAAACAGGTGATTAAAAAAAACTGAAATACAAAGGTTTCAGAGTCTAACTCAGCTTGTCTGTTCTGTTTCCACATACACAGACTGATTAACCCTTGCATGGTTTTTGGGTCTAATTGACCCGTTTCAAATTTTTCTGTGACAAACATGTTTAAACTACAAAGAAAATGGAGCACACATGTTGACCCGCGTGCACAGAGACATAGAAACATGCCAACGGACACACACACACATGCGCGCACACACACATGTGCAAGCACACACATATGCGCACAAATGCACACACGCACACAAACATAAGGTTGCATTTCTAAAATGTGAGCAATGAGAAGATGTTTGCTCTCTATTTCCTACACCCTCTGTCATGTGTCCACCATAACATTTGATACATCAAACTATTTTCTTGACATCACACTTCCATTTTTAATTGTGTTCTAGTAGAGACTGATTGCATTCCCCCAAACATATAAAGTATGTATCTCAACTGAAATTGAGATAAAGACAATGTTTGGTAATAGATTATCAAGGGGAAAAAATGACAGAAATGTTTAGAAAAACACTACACAAGTCATGTGTCAAATTGACCCAAGGGATACGAGAGGGTCTCAAAAGTGAAGACAACACACCCGTGTAACATCTGATACCCAGAATACCCAGACACAGTGACAATGTAATACTTTGTAAGTAAATCCCCTGATTACTGGGGCTTCACAGGTCAGGATCAGCACCATGTTAAATCTTTTTATTGTTTTCATCTTTTTATTTAATTGCCTGTTAGATTGAAAACCGAATCTGGGATCTTCACTTATTGAAACCAATGTGTTGAGATTTAAAGTGTAACTTAACAACACTAACACCAGGATGAAAGTAGCTGTTTGTCAACTTCCAATGGGTTTGCATGACAATTTGCATGATATCCTACAAACTAGGCGGCTGCAGAGTGGTCACATGACAACCTCTCAAATGACATGACATCACATTGTTATTAAGTAAAATAATGAAAATGTAGATTTTGACACATGGTCCCACTCCAAGGCAGAGCCCCAAGATAGGGTCACTATGCAGGGCAGTGTGTAGTTCTTTTCTTTTCTTTTTTTTTATTACCTTTGGAAAGCCATTTTAGCCTAACTTATAAACACAGAGATGACAGGAAACAAGTGCAAGAGATACATGCCTGACACAAACAATGAGTGACATGCAGCACCTTTTACATTTTAATTTACTAGTCTTATTCTAAGTGTCTTACCTATTGGTGAAGCTGCTCAGGATCGGCTTCAAAGTGCTGGTTTCCTTCTATTTAATGCCCTGTGGAAATCAGAAATAGTTTTTTTTTCTCCTAGGAAATGGCAAACCACCACATGTAGAGATAGGCAAATAGAAGATAATGTTTGCACTCTTCGGGGGTCACTTCTAAGAAATGTAACCTCAAATCTAAATTAGTTTTTACTCCTCTCGATTCCACTTACGCTCGAAGGTGTGAAGATTTCAGTAAGTTTTTGTGGTTAACACTTCAGAGCAGTTTCCTCTTATTTTTCTTCTAATGGCAGTATTGGTTGTACACCTGTTTCTATAATTAGAAGCTGATACAGGGTTTCAATAGATGAAAATCAACAACACGGCCCTCACACAGATGGATACTGGCTACTTCAGTGTGGATGCAACAGTTTAATCACCTGTGTGTTTACCATCCTTTACCTTCTTATAGAGGCATGCACTCTCACACAAACACACACACACGCATATTTTAACCATTTATTTGTGTCCACTTGAAGAAAAATGGTATGGGGACACAAATATTACTGATGCAGTACAATACATGCACAAACTCATGGACCAGTGGCGTGCAGCAGGTCTTCTCAATATCACTTATAAGCACAACACTCAGTTCTTAAGGGAATCAGTAGCAACGTCTCCATCCTATGTGTCGGCTTCCAATAATAGTAGTGGATCTGGCACAGTTCTTTGTAAGCTCTATAGCCCTCTTTTTGGCCATCCCAAGTTGTTGGCCCTCTTACTAGCAATCTGTGTGTGCCCTAGGCTACCAAATGTGAAAACGAGTAGTCTGCAACGATAGACCAGCTCTAAGAGGGAGTTTAGGAACGGTTGGTATTTAACTACCTTAGCGTAGGTAGGTTGGAATCAAAGCTGCATCCAAAATGTCCACCTCACTGGACTCCTCATTGTTAATGATACTATCTGGTGTATTGGCAACCAGGTGTAAGAAAATACTAGGGTCACTATTGCAGTGCTGAAACATGGATGGTTTTACCTGCGAATGTTTGTATATTCTCACTGAGGGTGGAAATGTTCTGATATGTCTTTCACCATGAGGTACACTATTCTGTCATGATGTCCTATGTACATTCCTTTGTAGGCATGGCAGCCATTTAGGATGTGTGACAGTGTTTCAGTGATATGTTCTGAGGTGTGATGCTCAGTGACCTGAGTTGTCTGAAACCCGATAGAGAAGCTGAGTCCAGTAGGGAGGACTTGTAATCTGATTTTTACTGTGAATTTGAGAATGTCCCAGAGTGCTGTGTTCTTGAGGAATGGGTGGGAAACAGAGGGATCATCAAAGGGAAGACATGCAAGATTCCCCTGAAGTTTCAGTCTGGTCCAGTGTTGTTGTTGATGTTGGTATAAGTCCATGAGAGTTTGCCAGGCGCCTGCAGATGTTAGCAGGTGGCTGTGACCGCCATATGTGGCTGTTGACCTGACGACAGTGAGAGGCTCAGGTATAATGTCCTCTGTCACCATCACAGTCCCAGAGTCAGACCGCACCCACTCCAGAGACTCTCCTGTTCGGCTACAGAGGTCATTCAGATCTGGCCAGTCCGACCAGACAACCAAAACCAGCAGAGTAGGTAACAAGTTTTTCGCAGTTTTTTCTTTTGAATCCTAGGATGTTGTGATCCGACTACCTTGCCACTGGGACCTCACGTCTTCTCAAGTCCAGGAACAGGGAAGATCAATCCAGCTCCCTAACCTACGCACCTGTTACATCAACGGTGGCAACAGTTTTGGTGTTAACCTACACTTCACCTACAATACCTGCAATCTTTAAACAGTAGACACACATACACACATACACACACACACACACACACACACACACACACAAAAACCATGCACATATGTACATATGTATGCACATACACATACATACATACTCACACTACATATTATTCATGCATGTGCAATTGAAGCATACAAGTATGTGCAAGTGGTAAGTGTA
>NC_048408.1:26677159-26683783 GCF_013103735.1 Etheostoma cragini | reverse complement strand
ATGCTCGAAAACCCTCTAATGTAACTGAATTAGGACAATTCTGCAAAGATGAGTGGGCCAAAATTCCTCCAGGACGCTATAAAAGCCTCATTGCACGTTATCTCAAGCGCTTAGTTGCAGTTGTTGCTGCTAAGGGTGGCCCAACCAGTTATTAGGTTGAGGGGGCAATCACTTTTTCACACAGGGCCATGATGGTTTGGATTTTTTTTCACCTTTAATAATAAACACCTTCATTTACAAATTGCATTTTGTGTTTACTTGTGTTGTCCTTGACTATTGTTTAAATTGGTTTGATGTTCCGAAACACTTAAGTGTGACAAACATGCAAAGGAACAGGAAATGAGGAAGGGGGCAAACACTTTTTCACACCCCTGTATATATATTTATATATACAGTATATGTATGTATATGTGTTGAGTAGCAGTATATACTGTATGCATGTCCAAGTGAAATATTCAAATCTTGCTTTGACCACTTCTCATAGATTTATATCTCAAATTTGATTTGTTCTTTTGTTGCACTTTGTGGCAAACATTCATCTGATACATACTATATTGAACAGTTATTTGCTTTTGTATCTGAGCCACACTGACATTTAAAGTGTGTCAAAAACAGGATGAAAAAGAAATGTGTGTATATCAGGTATATCATTTGTGGTCTGTGGTTATTACAGCTTACTGAAACTCGACCCACAAACACCAACAGCATCAAATGCAAACTAACTTTATTTCTGCACTATAACAGCAATAATACATCTTTTCAATATCCTCTTAACATTTTATATTTGCCACAATACATTTCTAATAAAGTACACTAGCAAACTTGTCTTTTTGCTGTATGCACACAACGTATGTATAATGTTCAGTCCTTTTTCCGTTTCCTTGCAAAGGGGAAACAGCCCGAGTTCTTGCAGACAACCAGGTCACCTGTTCATGCGGTTTAATAAAGGTCAGAGTGTTTTTCCTTTTTCCTGAGAACCCAAATGTTTCAATAAAAGCCAAACTTCATGCTAACGGCACTCCCTTGTCTTAAACAGAACTAATCAGACTGTAGATCATGTCGTCAGCTATCATGATCAATATTTTATTGTCACAATGAGGTAGTCAAAAAGCTGTGGTGTATGCCTTGCCAGTTATATGCACTTCCTGATTGGTAATGTTTTTCTTTTGGTATTTCTGGATGTTTAAAAAAGTTGAGAAAGGGGAAGCTGAACTACACACATCCTCTCAAAGCCGCAGTATACAACTAAATACAGCGGCTTCTTGTAATGGTCAAAAGGTTACCCATATGCATCAGAAATGAGTTCTTCATAGTATTTGGAACAGAAGCTACATCTGTATAAGAGACAAAGCACGTCCTGTTGTATGGTTCTGTATACCAAAGATGATATAAAAAAAGGATGGTGACATTTCTCAATGGCTGCTTGAGAAGGCAACATGGCATTGTGTGGCCAAACAAGATCACAATCCTGATATTGTAAAAACAAAATCTTCTAAAAATCACTAAAATAAGAGAGAGGCAACTGCGATGGCTGGGCCACGTGTTTCGAATGGAGGCAGATCGCATCCCAAAGGTTGAAAGAGATAAACTGAGGATCAACATGTTGTCAAGGATGGGAAACGATGGAGAGAGCTTATCCTGCCCCAGAGAGTAAAAACTGTAATCTGTTTACATTTGCTCTGATTCTTTGGCTGTCCATGTAGATATCGTCTTTTGTGTGATCTTGTCAGAAGGATTTACTAGTTGGTTGGTGGTTTTTCCTGCATGGCTCTCAGTCCTTGTCTATGATCTGACACTTTAAATAAAATGGAATTGAATTGGTTTCATAATTTATCTTTATCTGCTTGGTCTTCAAATCCTGCTTCTGAGTCCAAGCCTGTGTTCACTAAATAATTACAGGTCCGCAACTTTAATTAATTTTTATTCCTCAGTGTGCGCGGCTTATGGAAGCATTTCTTTACTCTGACTGATCTATACAACCTGAATTTTTAATGCACTCGCAGTACTGGGAAATTAAAGAAATCAGACTGCTAAAAACAAAGTAGATTGCCCTAACTGATTTTGGATGAGGGAGTAGTACCATGCTTGTACAATCATATACCAACATGGCTGTATTCAAATCATAATCCATTTGTCACTTTGTCAGTTACCTGAAAGTAAGGTCAGATACATGTTCTGGGCATTTCTGCCTTTAATGGAAAGGCCAGCTATGAAAGGGAGAAGAGAGAGAGGGGGGGGAGACGTGCAGGAAGTCGTCACAGGTCAGACTTTAACCCTGGACAGTCTGCCTCAAGGAGCAAACCTCAGATTCATTTTTAGGTATTATCTGATCAGAAAGTATCAATCAGAAGTACTACTGCTATAGTTAACCACATTTTCACATTGGTGACAACAGCGGTTACATTTTTCTATCTTTATATATATTAGGGACTTATGGCTAATGATATTGTTTTCCAATCTCTCTATCCTGATTTTAACTCTGACGAGTATGTTCAGTACAACCAGCTGACTTGTTGCGTCAACATGACACACAATGACATGATTCAAAGTCACTATCTACCGTCCAGCAACTAAAGGTCTGTACTATCCAGCTTATGATCAGTGAATTTTAGTGGGAAAACCTCACTGGTCAAGCAGAAAAATTCAATAAAGACAACAAATAAAGAAGTCTCACTTTATCCGCCTATCTGCCTCTTTCTGACCTGTTTCATGTGTTGATTTCCTCTGATCGGCTCCAACAGCTTACGCTCTGTTCTCTCACTTTCCGCTCAAAATTAAGGAAATAAGCACAAACTACATGCACAAAAACACACAGACGCACAAAACACACACACACACACACATCAACCCCATTCTCTACCCAGAAAGATACTGTTGTTTCTAATAAGAAAAAAACTACTCATTTACTGTCAAGCAAGTATGCTCTTGTATTGATCTCTTATATAGATTTTGTATGTTACTTGTGCAAAAACTACTAAGGTGCACTGGTTCCAAAAAAAGGGGGACAACAAGAATTTTATGTCTACCCACTTTCACCTTTTATTGTGAGCATGGAAGCAATGCTACCGTTAGCATTTAGCCTGCAGAGTGTAGCTGTACACTCTTGTTCATTAGGCAAAAATTCTGTTAAAATACTAATATGGCCTCCTTAACACCCCATTGAGAGTGATCTGGGTCCCTTTCTCTCTCTCTCTCTCTCTCTCTCTCTCTCTCTCTCTCTCTCTCAATCCCCCACGCTGTTTCCTTCTGTCTCTCACTCCCTCCACCTACTCTCCCCGTCCCACATATAAAACCCCACACACCTGCCTTTCTCTCTCTTGTTTTTGTATAAAAAGTGTTTGTATGGCAGGGTGTCCTCGCTTACAAACTACTTTCATTTGTTAGTATTTTCGACACATAAAGTAGGAGGGTTGGCAAATTGTAACTAGGATGGAACTCTTAGTTCACCAGCACTTTTAAGATTTGGCTAAATAAGTTTGTAACCACGGTGACAATTTTACAACGCAAAAAACATCAAACATTTGCTGTCATTGTCGCATTTCTTTGGCAGACTGTGAGAGGAAAGCCTGAAAACCTGCCAGCAAGAGGACCTTGAGTGTTGAACTTTATGTAAAACACTTATATTTATTTAAATGTTACCAAAAGATCATCATGACAGACGCCGTCGTTGTCATCATCAAAACACACACACTAAAACCACCTCATGAACTAATAAATCTTGATTTATCATTCTCATCATCCTCATTGCCAGTTATAGCGTCAGTCCCCTTCAGCAACTCATTCATTCATTATTTTGAAAAAAAGCTTGATCCACATCAACAAATGGCTCTTAACCAAAGATAGTGTACACAAGAGCCTACCTCTCCGGTGTCTTTCTGTCACAAGTTCTTCCCCTGTTGTTTTACATCACGAATATTCAAGTTAATCGGTCGATCGTTTTCATGTCAGACCTAACTGAAGACTTTTGCTTCCCATAAAAAGCTAGTCCATCTCCTGTCAGCTTGTGAAGTGACGTAAAAAACCTGTGGTTAATGTGGTTCCCCTACACTAGCATGGTGACATCAGTCCTGTGTTTAAAGAAGAAGTGTGAAAGAACAGGGTGGAAACCTCTTTTATGGTTAGTTCTTTTTTCATTCCCTTTTGACTACTGTTCATGCTCACTTTGCATTCATCACTTTAAGATCAGAGTAGAAACTCTAAGTTTCGGTATGCTGCTTCTTGTCATTGTTACTATCCTTCATCATCTGTGAGTAGTGACAGTTATGTGTTTTCCCAAACTAGGGCCTGAAACACCCTTAAGGAATCATTAAAACACACATTACAAACTCAAGGACCCTTCATTTCATGTGTCCTTGTTCCCTTACTTTGCAAACTTAAAGGATAGCTCAATTTATAGTCTAATAATTATACTGTATACAAATGCCCTTATTTGCTTTCTTGCCGATAGTTGACAATGAGAAGATGAATTCCACTCTCATCTTTATGATAAATATGATGAAGATAGTTAGTATAGCTTAGTATAAAGACTAAGGGAAACAGCTAGCTTTGTCCAAAGGTGACAAAATCTGCCTATCATTTGACATGCTATATCTTTGTTTAATCAGTACAAAGAAACTAAGTGTAAAAACTACAGGTTGTGGGACTAATTCCTGGCCAGAGGAGTACACATGGTTGGTTGCTGATGAGATATCTTGAGCAAATCATGCATTTGCATAAAGAAATGTTGTCGGACTTTCCAAGAATGAGGAATTCCAACAGAGGGATGCAGACTACCAGGAAGCATTCCTCTGCCACAGAGGGATGCAAGACTTTGGAAGAATTCTTCTTGATCCATTTAAGTCAGACTGCTGAAGCCTCATATTGAGTTCAGCTGAACTTTAAAATGCATTTTCTTTTTCTTTTTTTGCACAAAACGCGGATAGTGGTATATAGGGATCACTTCATGGAAGCGTGGAGAGGAGGAATGATTACAGCAGCCAATAAGGCTACCCCTAACCCCAACCCTAACCCGATACACTTGACTTGTCGAAATCCAAGACTGTCCTTTTAGGGACAGAACCCCTAAACGTACCTTTACTTCAGTGATTGTTTTTTTATCACTACAAGTAAGTTCTTCCGTGCACTTTATTGCCTGACTGCTACTATGAAAAGTTAAAGGGATTGTTACTGTAACAGAAGATGCTGTGTGTAGTAGATCTGCTTTGTTTGTATTACTTTGGCTCCCTCCAGTGGTATCATTAAAAAGATACTGAGAACATTTGCATGAAAATGCACTGTGGGGCTTGATGGTGTTTTAAGCCCCCAACATCTCCTTCCAGGCAGACAAATAAACTACTGTGGCAGACGGCAACAGTGCTTAAACAGTCTAAAAATGTTAGTCAACTGTTATGCAGACTGACCATCATAAGCTGTCAGACAAATAACAATTTTGTTTTCCAGATTTGATTTTTGCAACAGATCTGAGAGTGGAACATTAGGTATCTGCCACGTATAACGTCACACATCTACTTTGTGCCTTAGAACATTGAACTTCAACATTTTACAAACCAGCACATGCAAAGAAAACGTCAGCTTTAACCACTGCTGCTCTCACAGCTCTATTTGCGGGCAGTGGCAGACTCCTAACAACAAAAATGACTTTCCCAACCAATGAAACTGCATACTAAATTACGTTTCGAGGGAAAACCAATTTAACAGCGCACGTTGTGAAACACTCGCTGTTGTAAAGATGTGGTTAATATGGTGGCCAACAGGGCAAACGCACGGCAACTTAATGAAACACACGCAAATAGACCAAACACAAGCAAATTAAGAAAACATGTTCATTAATTTGACAATACATGAGCAGCATTTAGCAAACGTGCAGCAAATAAAGAAAAAAATGCAAAAATAAAAGCACACAAAACAAATGCAACAACGCTGCATCTAGATCACACGATGGAAGCTCTCCAGGCCTCTAGGGTGAGCTTGATTTTTGACCCCATTGAGAGAGTGAGAGCAGAGGTACATTCAATCTCAGAACAGTATGCACCGTTGTGAAATGGTGTGCAACTGCTTTGAGATCACAGACTGTAAATATTAAGTCTATGTTTGAGACATGTTTTCTCTCGTGTGGTGGGTGTGTCTGGCTCAGGTCACAGGTGATACTCAATCACCAGAAATGTGTCTGTAGACTCGTGGTGATAAAAAGGCAGAGAGCTCTCTTCCCATGGGGTCGAAAATCAAGCTGTTCCACTTAGCACTCCCCCTAGAGGCCTGGACAACTTCCTTTGTTCAATCCTGCATTGGTTTTCAGGGATTTTGTACTTTTCTTTTTGCATTGTTTCTGTATTTGTAGCAGACTTGTGTACTTAGCTATGTTATGTGTGTATTTGCAACATGTTTGTGTATTTGGTTGTGTTGTGTGAATTAGCAGCGCATTTGTGTATTTAGTTGTGTTAAAGGTCCCATGGCATGAACATTTTACATTAATTAACGTTACCCCAGCCTACCTATGGCCCCCCAAGTGGCTAGAAATGGCAATGGGTGTAAACTGAGTCCTGGGTATCCTGCTCTGCCTTTGAGAAAATGAAAACTCAGAATGGCCAATCTGGAATCTTGGGCAAAGTTATCTCCCCTTTCACC
>NC_048408.1:26672360-26677149 GCF_013103735.1 Etheostoma cragini | reverse complement strand
CCCCCCCCCCCCCCCCCCCGCATGAGAGAGAGACATCATGACTTTCAAATGAGCAAAGTGGCAGTTGGTTAATGTCCCACCCCCATCCTCCACCTTGCCCCCCCTTTCTTTTCCTTTATAGCTACAGACACAGAAATGGCACGTCCTACGGAAAGCTCATTGTGGGACTGGCTCTAGTGGCTGTAATTCTCCACCAAGGCTGAATTTTGGGAAAAAGACTTCAGATATGGTATTAGGGGACCACTAAGGTCTATATAAAAGCATCCAAAGAGCACCATGTTATGGGACCTTGAAGTGTATTTGCAGCGTGTTTGTGTATTTGGTTGTGTTGTGTGTATTTGCAGCGTGTTTGCTAAATAGTGCTTATGTGTTGTCAAAATAATGAAGATCTTTTCTTAATTAGCTTGTCTTTTGTCTATTTGCGTGTGTTTCAGTAAGTTACAGTGTGTTTGCCCCTGTCAGCCACCGTAGGTTTACACTAAGGACTGAAACCAAATTGGTTAGGTTTAGAAAAAGGATGATGTTTGGGTTTGAATAAGCACGTTTGGATGTTGTAAGATGTTTTGCTGCCCTCAAGTGCAAACTGTATAATGTTACCATCCTGAACAAGATATTTTTCATTAGCAAGGTTTGTTTGTGTCAGTTAAAATCCAGAACATAATGTTGTTGTTAGAAAATAGAAAGGCCTTTATCTATTGTTCACTAAGCAATTCCAAAGATGAATGGTATAATGGTGTGAATGGTATAAAAGATTATGTGTGGTTCTATATTTTTAAAGTTTGATCTGAGAACAGTGTTGGCATTGTATTTCTCCCATAGCTTGGTCCATCTTCAGCACAGTGTCAGAGGACCTCATGTTCCCAGCGAGATAACAGAATAATTTCTTTATCAGATCAACACGCTCACTTACCAGTTAGGGCCAGGATGAGGCGGCTACTCCCTCAGGCTGGAACAGCAGAGATCAAGAAGTAGAAGAATTCTTTACTCATTTCTGTGCTATTTGTACAACAGCCGTAAACGAGAATACACTCCAAGTAGACTGATTTAGTGTCTGCTTGAAAACTAACAAAGGGAAGTTGGGAAATGTCAAGGTTTCATTTCCCTTCTTTAAATTTAAGCTGTTTTGACAATGTCCTCTTTATTATTGGGATCTGTGTGAGAGGTAGTAGTAGTACTTAGTATAATACATT
The DNA here is from genome assembly GCF_013103735.1 of Etheostoma cragini. NCBI lineage: Eukaryota > Metazoa > Chordata > Actinopteri > Perciformes > Percidae > Etheostoma > Etheostoma cragini. The sequence continues at coordinate 26,675,959 of NC_048408.1, read as the reverse complement.
TTTTAAATGCTCTTAAACGTGTTTGAGAGGTAGTAGTAGTACTAAGTATAATACTTTTTTTTAAACGCTTTTGAACGTGTTTTGTTTCTTATTGTTTTTATTGCAATCAAAGAATATTTGTACTATTGTGTGTGTGTGTGTGTGTGTGTGTGTGTGTCTGTGTGTGTGTGTGTGTGTGTGTGTGTGTGTGTCTAATCAGCAATCTGCTCAAAGGTCTGAATTCCAAAGGTCAAATGTAAAGCGTACTTTTCTACCAGCTTGCCAAACTAGACACTGCCCTCAGATCAGATTTGTATACCTTCTAACATAAAGCCCCTCAAAATGGATACTTACATATATTTCATGAAGAGTAACAGTCCATGAGATTGTCCATCTTTAATTAATTTCAACATAAGCATTACAGCTGTAAACAAATCTTTTCCGGATTTAAAACGGATTATAAAGTCAAGTTTAGTGTTTTTATATTGCCATCTCTTTAGTCAAGTCATGTAAGGTGTTTGGAACGAAAGAGCTGTCCCTTAGTGATGAATGCCTGGATTACCCACTGTTTTTTGTCAAAGGAATAGTTTGATATTTTTTTGCTGAGAATTAAATGAGAATATGAGCTTAGCATAGCATAAAGACTGGGGGCGGAGGAAAACAGCTTGCATGGCTCGGGCTCTTTCTCCGTTTCTTTTTGTGCACCGATTAAAAACACAAAATATAACGTGTAAATTATTCAGGTACAATAGTGCTGGATGGAAGATTTTCTAGAACTAGAAATAGAGTCACGCTAGCTGACGAGTGGCATCAATCTTCTCGTCTTATTCTTTCCAAGACAGCAAAGAAGCAGAAAGTATTTCCCAAATGCCAAACTATTCCTTTAAACCTTAGCACCTAAAAACAATCAAAGAACGTCACCCTTCTTTTCTTGTTCTCCAGTACCAGTCTGATCCAGTCTCAACCCACCGACCACACCTCCTGCTATCCTGACCCAATCACAAATGTTTCCCTCGTCCTTCAGATATGACGTGCTCGGGCACGGCGCGGGTGTACCACTCCGACCACCCGCCGTCGTACACCGACACCCCCGGGTGCCCGCACTCGTGAGCCGCCAACGCCACGATACACGCAGTCACGGCCGAGCCACACGAGACACAAATAGGGCGGCTGAGGTCCACGCCAGCCTGGGCGAACAGAACCTGGAGATGCTCCTTTGGCAGGAAGTGACCCGACGGGGACAGGAAGGAGTGGAAGGGCATGTTGATGGAGCCGGGGATATGGCCTGGCTCTGTGTCTGTTGATCAGAAAGAGAGTGAGATTCATTATTTAATCATTTCGACGTGTGCTAACTTTTAATAGGCCATTTACAGGAGATGGACAGATTAACAGGAACACCTAGTACAAAAAAGCCCTGCTCCACAAAGGATTTTAATTGAAGAAACTCATGAGTAGTTTGAAACTTTTAGAGTTGGTGATTTAATTTAATTCCTTTTTTTGCCAACCCACATAAAAAGCCTGGAATTGCCAGTGATCAGCTGACTGGGGTCACCGACCTCGCCAATGACAACACTGGGAGTAATTTCCCCCACATGGGATGAAGTCTTTCAATAGAGGGGAATCCTGCGACTGTTTTGACACCAAGGGAAAACATTTTCTTTGGCAACATTTCATTTGGCCTGAGGTCAGGGTTCAGTGCTGAGACTGCTTTTACAAAAGGAGTTTCACATGTGAATGGGCACATGGGTTTGTGGGTGGGAAGGGTGTATGGAATAAGATAAGGCGCGTACTATGGGTGTCTTATCACTGTAGACTTTCTGTAAAGATCAACATATCAAATCCAATATCTACATTCTAACCCATCCAGTCTCCCTTCTATTGTCCTGCAGTGTGGGTGTGGGTGTGTGTGTGTGTGTGTCTGTGCGCATGTGGGTCAGTGATTGTAGATAAAAATGCACGCCTTTATCACTCACTAAGCTCTGTGCTGACTAATTTGTGAGTGGTTAAAGTGCCAGCCATTCAGCACTCTCAGTAGTTTGTGTGTAAGTCAGCACATAATTCAAATAATGTATTTAGAAGTATATAAACTGATTGAAAATAACAAATAAATGTCAAAAAATTATAATTCATCTTTATAGCTTACTATGTTCTGAAAAGTTAACAATAGCAATGCTATTTAAATTTGTAGCTCCATGTGTGTTACTGTTACTCAGGTACCGGGGCTCCAGGTCTGAAGGACTACTTGCTTTAAAGTGTTTAGACTTGAGTTACTTTTTATTTACACAATGTTTTGTGATGCAACATTGGGACATAGTTTATGAATTGAATATAGATATACTGTAGATGTTGCATAATAAATGTCTCGGTATATCTGCTTCTACGGATCTGATCAATGAGTGAACAGCATCTGATCAGTGAAGCTTAAACACATGTAAGTGGATTTTTGCGATCAATAAGGCCTTGGATTAATTATTAATGGAGCAGTTACTACAGAGGGTGTTAGTTCAACACAGGCATGCCAACATAACATGCCTTAACCAGAATCCGGGTTGTGATTTGATGGGAGAAATAGTCTTAGTTTGATCATGTTGCATACCTATCCCTCAATATCTCACTGTCTGTGAACCCTTTTTAACCATATGGGGCTATACTTGTAGCCCTAAATACAAAATTAAGGCAATTAATGAAAATCTTTCAGTGTCTGCTACATTTTCTTCACTCAAAACACTCTGATCTCATGAGCACCCCAACCTGCAACTCAGTTATGGGGTAGCCTATGAATGGAAGATTAATTATTACACGGTGCCCACTGTTGTTAATTAGACATGGGATTTATAATTTAGTGCACTTGCACCTAACGTAGCCTAACACCGTCATAGCTGCAGACAACTCACTGTCTCTGGGTTCCGGGTCCAGTCCTCTGAACCTGCCTGCAGGCCGGGCGTCCACCACCTGGAACCTTCTGGTGTCCAGGTTATTCAGGATATCCTCATAGTTCTTGATCCAGGAGCGGTTCAGGGAGGCTTTAAACTCGCACGGTGTTGGTCTGACGTACTGGTCACTCACTGGTCGACCCTCCAGCTCCCAGTTCCCGAACCCCCCGTTGAGCAACGAGACCGCGCTGTGTCCGAACACCCGAAACATCCACCACACCCGGGGCGCCGAGAACGCGCCGAACTTGCTGGCGTCGTACACCACGACGTGCGTGTCGCGCTCTATTCCCAAATTCCCGACATAATCTGCGAAAATCTTCTCCGACGGGAGCATGTGGTCCAGAGGAGAGGTTTTATCACAACACTGATCTATGTCAAAGAAAGCTGCGCCCGGGATGTGCCTCTTCTTGAACTCGCTCCTGGCGTTGCGTCGAAGTTTGGGCAAAAACCAAGAAGTGTCCAAGATGCGCATTTTCCCCTGGACCTTCACAGCCTCCGCGAGCCATTTACAGGTGACCAGAGCTCTCGCTTGAAGCGCCATGGTTAACCCTGGAGAGGAATGGGCTACAAAAGTTTACTGGGCTTCTGATCGAGCTGATTGTGGTAGAGAGAGAAAGAGAATGAGAATGAGAGAGAGAGAGAGAAAGAGAGAGAGAGAGAGAGAGAGAGAGAGAGAGAGAGAGAGAG
>NC_048408.1:26626031-26672350 GCF_013103735.1 Etheostoma cragini | reverse complement strand
AGAGAGAGAAAGAGAGAGAGAGTGAGAGAGAGAGCGCATTACCGTGCAACAGCTGAAAGTGATAGGAACCGGTGACGCGCTACACTAATGACAGCTTTGGAATCAGCAACTGTGCGGGCTATTCTGTAAACTGTGTAACATGTGCATGCATTTACAAATAAGCCTGCGAGTCACTACACAATCACATTTTGTCATACCCATAGCCTACTGAAATTTGAAGAAGCCTTAGTCCAAATTCCAAAGTGACAGCCTGTCTTTCTGCATGCATTCATTTCTGATCCGAAGCAGCAAACATACACATTGGATTAACCTGTGTTGTAACGCTGCCGGTCTTCTTTTACTCTCAGATGAGTTTGGATATTTATCTATTTATTTATTTAAATTCTTAAAGGTAGCTAAGGGTGGAGACAGCAAAATTAGGTGTGTCACGGAAAGTAAGTAGGCATAACACCAAAAATAAAAGTAGGCCAATTGGATTTTTCCAGGATGTAGGCCTAACTATTTAGTCCCCTCCTCTTGCAGTTGGTTATACGCTACCCGCTCCATCACATATTCACAACAATGCACAATGGTTGTGAATATGGGATTGGCTCTAAAACACATTTGAGGACAACTTTCTTCTTCTCATGACCTTTTACTGCACATAAAAACCTTTTTGTTGCCATACAAGACTATGATGCTACAGCTGCTGATAATGTGCGCTCCTCTTATGTCTGCAATCCATTGTTTCATAGGCCTACTTTTCTTTTTCTCTGAACATATTCTAGTGTGGAGTTTGCTCTGTTGGTGCTTGTCTATGTTGAGGGACACTGATGATCCCTCAGTTTGCTCAAACTATAGGCTATATGTAGATAGATAGATAGATAGATAGATAGATAGATAGATAGATAGATAGATAGATAGATAGATAGATAGATAGATAGATAGATAGATAGATAGATAGATAGATAGATAGATGGATAGAGACTTTATTCATCCCAGAGAAAATGTTAGGCATCCAGCAGCAAGACAACCATAACACAACACACACATATACACACATGTATATAAACAATCTAACATACAACAACAACAACATCTACATAAGATTAATATAAAATTCACTCGAAGAAAAGCAATGACCGTCATAAGGAAAGATACAAAGGTAGACTGTGTGCAATGGTAATGAATGTGAAAAAGTGAAACGCAGGGAAAGCAGGGATTGAACAGTGCAGTACATGAACAGATCATGATTAAATATGACTATAAAATATAAACATAACAACCTATAAACTAACTGATTGAATAAGAATAATGTATAACAGGAAATACATTATAAGATGTAAGATGTAGATGTTACGACCACAGTCCAGATTGTGTACAAGGGCTAATATAGCCAATAAGACAATTAATTGTACAGCAGACAAGTGATATGATGGTAGGGGCTGAGAGAGACAGGCTCATGCTGAAAAGTCCATTTCTCCCCTCCCCCTTGTTTTGTATTGAATGTATTATTATTATTATGTTGTACTGAATGTATTATTATTATTATGTTGTACTGAATGTATTATTATTATTGTGTTGTACTGAATGTATTATCATTATTGGTTTGTACTGAATGTATTATTAGTAGTAGTAGTAGTAGCTTGGTAGGAGTAGTAGGCTAGTAGTAGTAGTAGTATCAGCAGCAGCAGTAGCAGCAGCAGTAGTAGTAATACACGGCCTAGTAGTAGTAGTGGCAGTAGCCAGAGCCATTTCTCCACCGCTTTGGGGTATGCATAGAAGTAAGAAGTTCCCACGGGGGAACTTTACACATTTTGGACAGTTTTCCAGCCGGTTGCTTTCAAGTGGTGCACAGGAGTTACCGGCGCTTACCGGATGTTGACAGATTCACACGCGTTGCTGCTCAGAATTAAAGGCGATTTCTTCTCGATGTAGCTTTTAACCTTAGTCACTAGAACTAAACTTGATATTGTTACATCAGGATGTCGGCGTCGTTGATCAGGAGAGGACTGCAGCTGCTGAACGATGATATCAAAGGTCAGTTTAGCCTTTAGCCTTTCTAGCTTTATTACAGTTGGCTAACAGTTAGCATTGGACATTAGCGTCCGTTTGTCTGCCTCATAGACCGTATATTATTGATTCATTAATATTAACGGTCTATGGTCTGCCGAGACCAATGTAGTGAGTGTTGTTTTCTCGTTAAAGCTTGCTTACAGGCGTGGTGGACGTTTTCCCGTAATGCTGCTGAAATTCTACTTTTTTTATTCTAGTTGATCATGTAATTCTAAAACAACCCACTACAAGTTCAAGAGCTCTAATAGGTGATTTTTTTTTTACTTGTACAAATTAAAATAAAAGTATACTTTTTAAAATTAAGAAACAGAGGAAAACTAATTAAATGTACATTTGTGCAGGTAAAACCACCAAACGCTTGGCTATTGTATTCAATAAAGTGCACTGTTCAAAATCCAAATCATTACAAAATCCCAAGTGGTAATGTTAGTAGGCCTACACAGAGGCTTGTTTGCAGCGTAACGTTGGTTTTCTCTCTTTCTCTATGTCTTAGATGTCCAAAAGGTCCAAAAGAAGAAGCAGCAGACCCCCAGCTCGGCCAAGGTAATGGAGCTGGTGAGCACAAACCGGCAGGGAGTCACCAAGCAGGTGAAGCGGCTGCAGGGTCGCCTGGGTCCCGGCAAGAGCAAAGCTACAGTCAAAGACAAGAGAATCAAGTCTGCAGTGGGTCAGTCCGCTCATTTCTATATCGACAACGTTTCATTTCCGGGATTGTCAAGGTGCTGCTGGAAAATTCCTTTCTTTGTGCTGTTATATCAAACTCCAGCCGATTTCTGAGGACTACGGTTAACTGCTCCTCAGGTCTCTGCAGGGTAAATCCAGACAGCTAGCTAGACTATCTGTCCAATCTGAGTTTTCTGTTGCACGTCTAAAACAACTTTTGAATGTACACTCGTTCCATCAAAACAAGTTCCTTCCTGGGGCCATTTTGCAGCGGCGCCATTGCTCCGTCCGGTGCTTTGCACCAGCCAAGACAATTGTGATTGGTTTTAAAAAATTCCAATAAAGCACAGCTCGCTTTTCTCCCATCCCGGAATGCTGTGTGGACTAGCCAGACCCTCCTCCGCAACGCTGTGGAGAAAGGTCTGGCAAAGCGTGACTAGTCTGCTTATATTCTTGCTGCACAGCATCGGTGTTCACAGGGAAACATCCTATCCTCTTAAAGTATAATTTTCATGTGTAATTTCACAAATGTGCAGCTGAAAATAGAACATTGTATCTTAAAAGCATCCCTAGTTAATGGAGGGAATGTTAGAAGCCCTGTGGTGTTTTGTATTACATCTGTAATGCCTTCTTACTCTAATGGCGTTTTTCCAATACATGTTACCTGCTCGGCTTGGCTCGCATCAACTCTACTTGTCTTTTTTTGTTTTTCCATTATGAAAAAGTCCCCGGTAATTGCTAACAGGTACTTTTTTTTATTAGTATCACTTCCGTTGAGGTTCCAAGCAAGCTGAGGCGATACCAAAAGGCGAGGTGAAAACCTGCAGACTACTGATTGGTTGAAGAGAATCATCACTAATCACTGTGTCATCATTGCTAGCATCAGACGGGGAGGGGGGGGGGGGGGGTTACTACCCGATGTGAGTTGAGTGCAGATGTGAGTTGCGCATGCTCAGATTTAACGGTTTACAGCATAACTTGTCATACTGAAATTTGTGAAATCCATAAAATTCAAAACTTTTCTCATTACAAACAATAACCGAAGATTGCTAACGTTAGCTCAAAACGCCATTCAAGTGACAGCCTTTGTTGTGTCTGATTGCTAACTTGTAGCCAGCAGTGAACGAACTTTGTTATGTAGGTCCATTTTTACTGTATTGACATTACAGAAGTCTCTCGTTAGCGTCATGTAGGCTACTTGTATAGTGACGCATGCATGACTCAAATCTGCACTCGACTCACATCGGCTAGTGACAACAGTCTCTTAACAAACGTTTTTAAATAGTTTAACCAGTGGTGTTTTTTTTGTTTTTTTTTAATTGCTGCCTCAAGCTTTTTTTGGAGCCATTTGTGTCTTGTGGCATGTTGTCATATTCCGAGACACAAAAACAACACACCTTCGGCGTTCGGTGTGTGTGTTGCGTTAGGTTTCCTGTGGCAGCGCTATGACGACCAGCCACACTCGCCTCACGCATGAGACGGTACTAAATCTCCAATGGAAAATGGAGGCGGGGGGGCACCATGTAATGGGAAAACGCCATAAATGACCTCTTCTTCTTTGGTGTTGATTGTAGAGGAGTTCAGGAAGAAGCAGGGGAAGAGTCACATGAGCGATAACCTCAAGTACTTCATGGGAACAAGCTACAAAGCAACAGATTCTGACACATCGAAGGTAAGAAAGATCTCTTAGCCTTTATTTAGTTAACAAAATAAATTCACAAAATTTCCAGAAAAGAAATACTTTTCCGCGTAAGCAGAAAAACACAACCGGACACCTTCTAGTTAGTCTCTTTCACTGAACCAAGATCAGACCAGTTACTTTGTTAACCCATCATAAAACACACTTTATTCAATCAGGACAGAAACAAAATAAAACTCACCAACACCGTCTTAGTTAGTCTTTCCAGTGTTCCAACAATCACCAACTCTAGTTTGGTCAAACTACATCTTTAGTTCACTGAGGAGGATGTGAGAATACGCCTGAGCTGCGGCTCGTCGTTATATTAGCTAAATAACATTCCAAAATAGAGAAGCCCAAAAACCTCTTGCTGGTCTTGGTTGTCTTTTATCAGTGAGGTACATCATGTACACTGTTAAAAAAAAAAAAATCTTGTTCCATAACATCCTCTCGCGGCTAGTTTGTAATACAAGAGAAGAAAATAGGGAAGTTGGTGAACGGCATTGCGCCCCAGCTAGTCAGAGTTTGTCTGACAGTGTTGACTTGCCTTTTGTTTCACTCAGATCCTGAGCCACAGTTCGGGGAGACAGTCTCGGAATCGGCCAGAGAAACCCGCCAAGAAGGCCAAGGAGTCGCAGTCTTTGTTCACAGAGGAGGAGTTCCAGCAGTTCCAGAAGGAATACTTTGGCAGGACTGTTGAGGGCAAGAAATAAAGCGCTGCAAAAGAAAACACACAAAGATCCTTAGCCACAGTGGAAACAGCAGGGCTCAGTTTTGTGGATCAAAGTGGTTTTCTGGACCAGATAATGTTCTGGAAGTTCCATTTCACGTGTCTACAATGGAGCAAGAGGATAAATGTTTTGCGTTTTGTGTTATGACTGCAGACCCATACAGAGGACATGAGCTCTACACCGGATTCCCTGCCAAGACTCTCAATCCAAAATGTGATTTTTGAAAGTACTTTCATATGCTTCATCTGAGTCACTTTGTTTTCACAAAATGAAAGTGTAACCTACATATTAATACAATTCCAACACAATAAAATGTTTTTCATTGAAATTGTTCAACTTCTTCATAATTATAATTGGCTGATATTCTGATTCTTTGTGTCCTCCAGTCAAGACTCCAATCAGGATAGTTCAGGTTATATTAGAAATGAAAACTCAAACACATTTTAATTTTAAGTTTTAAAAATCAAGAATCACAGGTTAACTTTGTTCTTTTCATTCAGAGTGTGACCAATAAATCTTAATGCACAAATATTTTCAGAAAAACAGGTTTAACTATTTAATCAACATGCATTAATTTATTAAGTTCAGAAAACCAAATTAAGTGTAAGGTGTTAAAGTTAAAAAATGTTGAGTTAACACTTGCTGCTGTTTGGCATTGCAGAAACTATTACATATAATAGTATATACAAAAACTAGAAATAATTTTTAATGTGTTATAATATATACATATATATTGTACATATATACTGTATGTACAAGCTACTTTGAATGACGAGTAAGCAGCATTGTATTGTAGTAGCTATAAGAGAGGTAGTTCTTCGTGTTTAATTTACAGCAATGCATTTTTAGAAAATGATGTGTATGAAAGTTCTTAATCTTGGTGCAACTAATAACTAAAGCTGTAGCGGAGTAAAAAAAAATCAAAATACTAAGGTGCAATAATTGAAAATTGTACTATTGATGAGTATATTCAGTCTACCACTGGTGAAAAGGAAAGAGAAGAAGAAGAAAATTAGATAATTAGGCATCATCCTTAAAGACATCCCCGTTCTGTATCCATCCCCCAGGTTTGCCCCTGACTGATGTACAGAGACGGACCAGAGTTTTAAAGAAACACAAATTCGGTTTCTAAGGTAAGAGTCAATTGCAACTTGTTTGAAGTAACTATACCAACAACTTGGAATTGTATTCTGTGCTAAAAACGATTTTTTGGGACACTAAATATAAATAAGGTCTTGTTGGGAGCTCAGTATTGAATATGGGACCAAAGACACATCTGGAAAGTCTTGAAGAAGACAACTGAAGCAGATGATGAAGGAGCAAAAGCAGGAAACAAAAAACAACATTAAACAAATATTAAAGGTAAAACATGGTAAAAAACAAAATGTGGATCAGTGTTTCCCAAAGCCTAAAATGACGTCCTCAAATTTCTTGTTTTTTCCCAAACTTAAAGATATTGAGTTTACCGCCACAGAGGAGCAAAGAAACTACAAAATATTCATATTTTAGAAGCTAAAATCAGAGAAATGTTTTTTTAAATATATAAAAAGACTCAAACCGATTAATCAATTATCAAAATAGATGGCGATTCATTTAATAGTTGACAACTAATCTATTAATCGATTCCTCGTTGCACATCTAGACTTTAGAGAATACTTTTCATTCCATCAACAACAGAACCATAACAGGTGTGTAATGCACAAGAATGCAGATGCTTGAATGGCAATGTCAATCATCTTCATGTAAAACCTGCTCAGATTTTGGGATCGGCGTTCAGAATTCGATGGTGAGAAGGAAAGTAAGAGCAGCAAAGGAGAGTGATTTTGAAACGACTCAATTACAGCAGGGGAAGTTGCACAATGTCAAAGGTAAGAAATTAGATAATTATAGGTTTTTAAAGGCAGAGTGAAGCTGCATTGTTGTCAAACAAAATTCTACCAAACAAATTAATTTGACTGAATACACATATTTGGTATTGAGCCTAATGTTGGTTAACTTTGGTGTCCAGGTTTCACTATGTGCAGAGTTTGACAATAAATGGCAGTTTTTCCACCTTAAAGCTCAATTTTACAACATGTACTTGCAATCATCATTTTGTGAGAGGTTGAGAGCAAATTGTGGTCCAAAATGTAATTTAATGTAATGTAGAAACTTGAAGTCTCCAGTGCACATATCAGAATCAAAATCAGCTTTATTTGCCAGGTATGAGGACACATACGAGGAATTTTCCTTTAGAGCATCCTTGCTCACAATGTGAGAGCAACAACCAAAAACAAAAACATACACATTAATATATACACAATATATACATGCTCTAAACAACATACACTGAGAATTGAATTTTCAGTGAAGTGGGAGACATCTTCCAGCAGATGAACTTGTCAAAGGATTGAAGTTTTATACAGCTTGTATGGGAGAAAAGGTATATTTGCTTTTAAGAAATTTGAACCAGTTAATTAATTAAATTTTCTGTGAAAATGACAGACCAGACAGATTCATATTCAAAGCAATTATTTTTATGAATAAACAAATCGATTTCATCTGTTGCATTATTTCCACATAATATCCAGTTTGCAAAGGTATAAATTAAACTGCAGTCATCAAGGTATTTGTTCATAGCAAAAGTGAAAGTAAGAACCCACTTGGCACTCCCGTCTATAGTAAACAAGTCGTGAGTGACTAGATGTGGTCGCTCTTGTCTGACGGGTTCGGCAAGATCGATTCAGTTCAGCAGGTGGAGTCCACCTTGATGAATGAAAGCAGATGCATTTTCTCACCTAACATTAACTTTGCTAAGACTTTACAAATCAGGTATGATAAAATGTTTTTTTTTCTTCTGATGTGTAATAAAAATAATCTTTTGTATGGGTATTAGAGTCAGGTTGGGAATTTGACTCCAATTGGGATCATTACAGTTCAATACAGGCTCATAGTTCAGAGCAACTTTATAATCTAAACATCAGACAAATAAGTGAAATGACAAATTTCAAAAATCACAAAATGTGAGTGAATGAATACTTTCCTAATAAAGTCCTGTGATTGGCCGCCTCAATGCTTAGATGTGTCAGCCCCTGTCTTTCTGCAGCCAATCCCACCAGTGCCGTTGCCAAGGAAAAAGAATTTCCCCTCAGACAGCACTGAGGACGACAATCCGTTAAAACATACTTCCACTCCTCGGTCTCCCACAAAATCTCCACAGGTTGGTGCCTAGATGGGATCACATTTTGATATATTTTAATGATCTGGTTTTTCTGAATGGGCATGGGCTAATATTGATCATTTTGGGATCATTATTTTTGATAACTTTAAATTTGACTTTGTTCCTGACATCTAATTCCTAATTACAGTGCAGGCTAATGGCATTATTTCATAAACACTGGGTGCTCTACACCTCTGTGGCATCTCTGTGTCCTGACATATACACCGAACAGATACTGCATGTATCATTCCATCCAAATTTTATGATGCACTATTCAAAACTTGCATACAATACGTCAACAGACATCTAATAAAGTCATACACACATTAGGCAACACACAGTAACATTATTAGTAGTATATTTGTATCTTTCACTCAACAACACTGTCAAATATTACTACTCTTAATGAAGGACATTTTCACTTGACCTCAGGGAGGGTCGGTCGGCTCAACTCCTCCACCAGTGTTGCCAAAGAAGTGGAGCGTTAGACAGAGTTCTGGAGGATTTGATTCTGGAAATGGAACTTTGGAAATAATAAAGGTAACGTTGTTGCATGTTTTATTTCCAATATGTTCTACTCATGCAGTGAAAAAAAAAAGGTTCCCCGCAGTTTCTTTGTGAGCTACAAACATGTTATAGTATTTTGGAAATCCCAATTTTAGGAAATATGGAGCTAAGGTAAACACAATTATTTGCACATCACAGCAAGAAGCCCTTAAGATCCCACCAGTTTAATAAAGCATAATTTAAATGTACTGTATATAAATTATAAAATTATATTTCATTTATTTCATTCATCAAACCTATTTAGAAAAGTCTGAAGGCTGCAATTGCAAAACTAGCAAAATCAAAAGATGACGATGATTAAGATTCATTTAAGGCACAAAGGAAATTTAAAATAAACCATCAGACTGCCTCAAACCTGTGAGATGTTATTTGTACATATCTTCACTTGATAAAACTGAATTGTGACTCATTTCCCAGGTGGTGGCCAAGCCCCCAGTTGACAACTGTCTGCCACAAGCTCCTCCTCTGCCTCGAAAAACCCCAAAAGAACAGCCTCATGATGGACACAGAATGGTAGCTATTTTACAATCATTAAGCTGTTTCACTAAAACAATATCAATAGAATACAACTATAGTTTGTTTTGCTGAATTCACTTGTCTTTTTCTATCAGGATGACATCTCTTTTTCCAACTGGAAAAAAGGACTGAAAGGTGAGTCTGAAAAACAGCTTGGTGTTTTTAATGTGTTTGGTAACTTGTTCCTGAACTAAAGTTGTGTTGACTTGCAGATTGGAATACTCTGTGCACAGACTTCAAACTCAGAGGAGAGAATGAAAGAACGTAAGTACATCTTTACATGTTGCGATGTGGTTTATCAGAGGTAATGTTAACCACGGTCAGTGTGTTAGCATGCTAACATTTGCTTATTACAGCACTAAACTCAAAGCACAACTAAAGCTGAAGGGAATGTCTTTAGTCTTGCTGATTTTGGGTCATAGAGGAACATTAAAGCTAAATTTCAAATCAATTCATCCAGTAGTTCACCAAAGTCCATAGGATTCATCCTCTGGGAACATGACTGTTTGTGCAACATTTTAAGTAAATGTTGACTCATTACACAAGATAAAGGACAGCTTTGAGCTGGGCCAATGCTAGAACAAAAGTCAGGACATCTTCAAGTTCTTGGTTCACCCTCTGGGGACCACGGCACGGGGGCTCAGTTGCTAACCCTAACAGCAAGATGGCACTTCACACTTCAATCACCAGTCCGGACAGGGTCGTTCTGTGTGACGTTTGCATGTTCTCCCCATGTTTGTGTGGGTTCCCTCCAGGTGCGCTGGTTTCCTCTCACCATAAAGACATGCATGTTATGTAATTAGGACTAAAGTTGAAAATTAGCCATCCGGCTAACACTGGCGCATTTACAGAAATGTTGATTAATGTGCATTGTCCTAATAAAATAAATACAAAGATCTTAAAATTTTTTTTACCAAATGTCATGGCAACCCATCCTGTAGTTGTTCAGAAAGTTCTGTCTGGAGCAAACTGGTGGATCAACTGACTAGCAACGCCATCTGTGTGGACGCCAGTGTCACTTGGTCTTCATCAGGGACCAGTTTTCTAATTAACTCAAGACTGACTGGGATTCTTAGGTCAAAAAGTTATACATAAAACGCCATATAAAGCCACACGGGTCTTGGTGCGAGCTAATGATGATGCATCTTGTTACAAAAGTCATTTTTTTTACTTGACTGGACAGGTTCCTCTAACTAAAGCTGACTTCTAATCAAAAAAATGTCAATACATTCTAGGATCATCAAAGTTGAAGCTGAACAGCTCTACATCACTATACAGCGTTACCTCTTACTGATGTCTAAATATGGTGAAAACCTCAAGTGTCACACTGTGGAGCTGCTCTGCATTGCTGACAACTTGGACAAGGTAAAAAGGCCACAAAGGCAGTGTATGTTGCACTTAATCTTAGGATGGGAGTCATGCTTTCTTTCAAACCAGTCGTGTAGAAAGACTGGTTCTTTCTGGATACACCCAGCACTAGTCTAATCAAATACCTTTAAGAAGAAATGTATAATCCATTCCCTTTAATTTTAAGGTTTCAAAGGGGACAAAGATTGCTGGCATCACAGGAGGAGCTACAACTGCAGCAGGTGGTGTTGCAGCAGCGGCCGGGGTGATTCTGGCCCCAGTAACGATGGGATTATCACTGGCACTGACTGCCGTTGGGGTGGGTGTGGCTGCAGCCGGCGGCGTCACTGGTGCATCAGCCGCCATCGCTAACAAGGTGACCAGACATTACAAGAACTTTAGTGTTTTATGTATACAGTGTCATAGGGTTTTACTCTTACAAGGCTATGGTCCAGCTCCTAAGCCATTTTGGATACCACCTTAGCAGAATAAATGTTACCAAAATACTTTACTTGCATCAAATAATTGTAGTTTGTCCCCATAGCCGTCTTTGGCAAGTTTTGTCTTTGAGCTTTTTAAGTGTTAAAGATATAGTGCGTATTTTCTGTTGCCCCCGCAAGGAATTCTAAGTAATGACAACATAACTGTCAGCACATGATACAAGCCTTCTGTGATCACGCGATTTTAGTGCTAACAAGCCATCACCATTGACTGCCATTAATTTTGACGTCACTTTGACAGCGAATAACTTTACATGTCAAGTGTTTGAAGACTCTATTTGTCCATTGTTTATTTCTAAAGAAACACGTCAATGTGTAAAAGGCTCCATTACCTTATACCTCACTTTATAGGCCATGATTGTGTCACAACTAAGCAAATTACTGAACAGTACAGGATAAGCTTGCAGGCAGTTTTGACTTATTCACTCAACTATCACCGGAAAAGGGATTCTAATAGCCTTCACTGCTCTCGATCCAGAACATGGATGTGCTCAACTCACAGAGACACTTTGAAAGCTTTGGCGCTTTGGTGCTGGATCCTAAAAGTGAATAATAATAGACAAAGAGAAAAGAAACCAAATGCCTTGTCTATGGTGTTCCAATAATGGTTAAAAAGAATAGAAAACAATACCTGAAATCTTCTTTTGTATAAAACACAGAGAATACGATTTGTTCAAGTGTTGTCATTTTGAACAAATGATGAAGTTAAAGCCACAAGGGGTAACACTTGAAACTTTCCCCCCCCCAATGGTATCGCTGTGGCAGACAGCAACACATCGGATGAACTTAAAAAAAGAAAAGAAAATATAAACACAAAATGATTTCCCTTAGTGGTTTTAACTTTTTATTTTACCATTGTGTATTTAAAGTTGCTGTATTAACAGATAAGGAAACATGTTCTTCCAGGCGAACGTCAGTCAGGGCAAGAAGAAACTCGAGAAGACCTTCCAGGAGTACCAAGGCCTCATGGGGAATTTTCAGGAATGCTTGAAGTTCATCAACGAGGGCTTAGAGCAGCTAAAGCAGCATGATCTGTCTGTTCTGATTGAAGCCAGGAGGGATTCGGAGAGAGTAGCACAGATGATACAGCTGGCCTCTACAGGACGAGCCAGTGCAAGGGCAATAGAGGCTTACAGTAAAGCGTCTGGGTTGATGGAAGGCTTCGCCCTCGCCATCAATCTCGAAGGAAAGAATGGTCAGAAGCAGAAGAGGGACTTCAAGTCTGCGCTTGGTAAGAAAATCCGCAAGTTAGCAGAGGAGCTCAACAAGGGCTTGGATGAGCTCAAGGACTTGTTCAGTGAGCATTGTTCATAGGAGTGAAAGGTTTTTAAATTGTTGACCTTCTCCTACCTGATATCATCTTCATACATTCATATTTGCCTATTTGTCTGTATCAAATATCTGTAATGTATCAACATATCTGGCAATGAAGCAATATAATTATTAAATATAAATATAACACAACAAGGAACAGTCTCCACTTTAATGTCCCTATTAGGCCATTATAGGCCCAAGGGCGTAACTTTGGGGTAAACATTGGGGGGGTTGAGATGTCCAACTATTTAGTGAGGTTCAGGGACATGTTTACGTGTATTGAAAAAAAGCAAGAAAAATATTGGAAAGTAAAACTTGAAAAAAGCGGCAAAAACGTTGGCAAAAGCAACACTTTTTTTTTTTTTATACTTTAAAAACCACATAGAAATTGTCCAACAAAAAGGCTACAAAAACTTAACCAATAAAACAATAAAATTGACATTAAAAATAACAATAAAAGTCCCAAAAACAACAATAACATTGGAAAAATACCTCAAAAAAGCGACAATGACTTAAAAAAAAAAAGTCCAGAAACAGAGACAAAAACATCTGAACATTTGTCAGAAAAAAGCCACAAACACATCAAATAAATGTCTAAAGGAGGTGACAAAAACTTCAGAAAAAGCTGTTTCGAGTATTGGGGGGGTTGTAAATATGTCACTTTGGATAAATGTGCTCTTTCATCAATATGTAAACAGATCTGTAGTAAGTGATTATTTGTTCCTCCACTGGCCCTCATGTTCTGTTTACATCGGTTCTGTTGTACCATGTCATGAAGAAAGACGAAGGAAACCTGCAGCTAGCCACCAGGGGGCAGTGGAGACCTCACTCCTGTGAACCATGCCGGGTTCATCAGTTTTAACCACCAGTTGCAAAAAATTCTCAAGAGACTTATTATTAATTAGCTTATTGAAAAGGGCAGAGAAAAATCAATAACTAATATAGAAATACAGGTACAGAGACAGTACATCCCACTAAAAGCTGGAATAAGAAACAGATAGAGGAATAGCTACACATGAAAGTTTTTTCCTTTTGGTAACTTTACTGTACACAAACATTTGAAAAAAGAAAATCAAAAATTAAAAAAAATATATATATATAGTTCTGCGCACTAAAAGTAAAACAGGTATTTTTGCGGGGTGTATTTAATTTGAGACGCTGCTGAAATAAGGGGGCAACGGAAATAAAACATATAATTTTCTTTTCTTTTTACCAAATGTTATCTTGAAGTATGCCTTATCTAATAGCAGACATTTGTAAAAGACCATATACTGTATGTTAATGTACAGAGCAATGTAAAAGACTTATTTTCTCAATGTTTACATTTTGCATCTGACCTACATTTGACATAGGCTACTGTATGAGGACACTCGTGTTTCAGCTCCATATGACTCTATTTTGTCAGCTGTTATGACGATGTGCATTCTAGCCAATCACAAACCAAACTCGAGCGGAGTAATATGCTTTGGGTCAGCGTTTCTTCTTTCCACCTGGAAGTTTGTTGCATGTACATGTTTTTTCTTAAACGGAAACTCCTATTACCCTCTCTACTAGCAGAGACGGGTTAGACGATATTACTAGTCGCTACTACTAGTAATTAAAGATAATATTTGCTGCCAGTTACCATGAATGTACACTCAAACAATGTGTATGGGACACCGCGGAGGAATACAGTCAGCGGTGTTTTGGCACTTTATAACGTACTGTGATGCTCCCCGTCCGCACATCGTTTCCGTATTGCGAACAGTGACTATTGACTCTCCCCGAAAGCTCTACCGCGCTAAAATGGCAGTTTAAAGGCGTGCAGCGGCTATCCTTGCAGCGGCAACAACCTGGCAGTGCAAAGGCTAAGTGCACTGGTTATTTCTGGCAAAATGGCGTAAGTATTTCTTTAATCGACCAATTGGCTTCAGACGCCTAGCTAAATGTCAACTGGACTGACGTTAGATAGCTAGCTATATGTGCAGTTTACAGACCTGATGAGTACGGTTAAGCGCTTGGATTTAACTATCATTGCTATGGATACAAAGTAGATCCCGATATTACGATTTCCTGGTTCTAGTGTCGGTGTCAGATTACAAAATGTCAGGTGAATTAAGGTTAACTGTAGCTAAATAACCAGCCGGCGAAATAGCTCGGGTTGGGCTGAGCCATGTTAACAGTGGACTCGGTGAGCTGCAGCAACTTTTCAAGTCCATGTAAATACCGTATATACTATACAGTGACAAAAAGGCCTACACGATTTGTATATTGGTTAGCTAAATATTGACAACGTGGCATGTGCAAAATGGCGCGCACTCTTTCTTCTAGCCCCCGTACAGATGGCACTGTTGTGGAAATGGCGGTTGCCCGCCCACATCTCCGCTGTGACGCACAGAGGGCGGAGTTACTACCCAAAGCATGACCAAATTAGGAAATGTTATCCCCCGGTGGAGGGCGGGGTGTTTCGCCTCAACGCCGCTTTGTCACTTCTTTTGAAGGGATTAGCCAAAATTAGCCTCCCCTCCCCCGGGCAACCAGTTTAACTACCCAAGCACACGCCAACGAGAAAGTTGTTGTTTGCATGGGGGTTGTTAAAGTGTTATGGTGTACATTCAGGAAGTGCAGACACTATGAGGAGTGATTCGGATGTACAAATAAAGTTGGCTCATTTCAAAGGCATTTCTGCCACTTATCATATTTTCATATGATTTCAATACCTTTACTGTTCCCAACATCAAACATGCTTGTTTGTGTGTTCAGCTCCCAAAATGTTTACCCATATTTAACCGATTAGGGTTCTACACTCAAACTGCCTATATTCCTTATGATGTCTCTTAGTAACAGGCATCTCTGTGTCTCCTTCACCCAGGTCTCTCTCGGCAACCACCTACAGCTTTGCTGCCGTCGACAGCAGTACGGAACCCCTCGACTTGCTAACGTCACCAAACTCTCCTTTGTTTTTATTTACCCTTTCGCGTCTAACGTTGACAAGCAGCAGCCATGACATTCGAGCTGGCATTGGAGGACGTGGAGGCCCTGTACTTAGGTTGGTGTTTTAATGACAAACGTTCTAATGCACAACTACAAATATTACAGAACATACAGCACTCCTTTTGGATAACAAGCTGGAAAGTGTGGCATATTGCAAATTTTAGCATGAAATGAGCCATTTGTGTATTTTGTGCATACAATTAGGCGTTTTAATAAAGAGGTTGTTGTCCACAGGGCCCTCGTTTCTGATGGCTGACCCCATGGGGCCCCTTCTGGACAAAGATGAAGAAGAAGCTCTTTCTCCCTCCATCTCTCTAGAGGGGAAGGCGCCAGCTTCGCCCCCCCTCTCTTTCTCCTCCCCGTCTCCCTATCAGACCTTGTCGTCCTCCCCATTTTCCTCTGCCTCCCCTCCTTCTTCTCCTCCTCCCCCCACCCAACCCTCCTTGTTCCCGGGAACCAAGGCCGGAGTGGACACCCTGTCCCTCCACTGGCTGGGTGCCAGCAACCTGCTCAACACCCACACTGGAGCAGACGATGGCAACGGTGAGAGTGACAAATTTTGCATTAATTAAAATATCAGAAGCCATAGGGAACAAAAGGCACAGTTGGCTAGGATTACAATTGCTGTATGAGAGTAGAGTAAGGTAATTCACTAAAATGGAGCTGTTGTAGGCTAAATTAGAAACGGCTTTATCAGTGAGTTCTTATGGGGAAAGAAACCAAGTGTGGAATGTTTTTCCACCACTGTGAGGTGATTAAGTTGGGAATGCTTACTGCTTTCCGGCTAGCTGTAAATATTATATAGAGGACGTAATGTGTTGGTAAAGCACTTCTGGTTGACCTGCCGGCGGCATGTCTTACATGTTAAATGTTTTTTTTAAAGCGTACCACATTTTGACATTCCTACAGTTAAGTTGCTCAAAATATGTGGGTGTTAATTTCTTTTGCAAGACGCTGTAGAAACTTGGGCCAAAACCAAAATTTAAAAGCATAATTAAGTGGTAGATGTGTTGGGCAATCAAGAACAATGGTTGGTTAGCAGGTGGCAGGTGTGGTTCTCAAGGTTCTACTTGAACTGGCTGAATCCAGTTTCGCTAAATGTGGAATTTCATTGCAGTTATTGTCTATTAAAAGTAAGAGGTTCCTGATGATCTGGTTACAGATCTGAACATGTTTATGTGCGTCACAAAACCACAACCGTACAGGGCGGGTGTGTCAATGATTAATTTGTGCCTCATCACTAAATAAATTATCAAGTGACCCAAGATGATGTGAAACCAGTTCCAGCAAAATACCAATGAACAACAGGGACCTTTTTTAAAATGTGTGAAGTAATAACATTAATTAATTAATTATCTCTATCAGCAGACGATGCGTTTGCGGGCATGGACTGGATGTCAGAGAAAATTGACCTGAGTGAATTTGACCTGGATTCCCTCATTGGCTCCTGCTCATCCGATGAGTCTCCCACCTCCCCTAAGGATCTTCTGGCCTCCCTGGATTCCCAAATGGATCTGGATCTAGACTCCTTCAGCACAAGCAACCCCGCCCAGCCCGAGAGCCTTGAGCTGGGTCTATCACTCCCCAGCATCCCCCCTCTCCCTCTGGAGCTCTCTCTCCTTGGAGCGGGTGAGGCCAAGAAGACCGAGGTGGCTCCGGATCAGGAGCTTATTGTGAAGTCTGAGCCTTCCTCTCCAGCTCCCTCTCCAACCTACGCTTTGGAGCTGGGCAGTGAAGTGGATGTCCTGGATGTAGAGAAAACCGCCACATCCCTCGCAGCCACAATCATTCCAGACCCCAATGAAAGCGATCAGACCATCAACCCCATTGTGCTCTCTATTCCCACCTCTGGCCACTTTGTCGTGGTGCTCACCAGCAAAGATGAGCCCTCCCTTGTATCTCTCCCAGACCAGTCCATTAAAACATCACCATCGAGCGACTGCGACAGTGACTCTGGCATCGAGTCCGTTGCCGGCTCACCTGCCCGCCTCCCATGTCCTTTTCCTGCCCCCTCTCCAGCTGGTTCCTCCAGGACCAAACCCTACTCCAAACCAGAGCCCTGTGACGCTTCCCCTGCCAAGACCTCCACGGTCAAATCGGTGTCAGGTGTTCCCAAGGTGGAAAAGAAACTGAAGAAGATGGAGCAGAACAAGACGGCAGCCACTCGCTACAGACAGAAGAAGAGAGTCGAGAAAGACCTGCTTCAAGTCGAGTGCGACGAGCTTGAGAAGAGGAACCATGAGTTGACGGAGAAGGCAGACTCCATCAGCCGAGAGATTCAGTATCTCAAGGACCTGATGGAGGAAGTTCGTAAGCGTCGCGTCAAGACAAGTTCAGTGGCATCGTAACTAGAATGTGTAGTGACGGCACTCTTTTGCCACAACAAAACAACACTTTGTATTACAAGTGTGTTTTTAAGAGATTAACAAAAATTGGCATGCTATGGTGGCTGTATTGAACGTGCTACAGAAAAGAGGGAATTGCTAGGTGAAAGCGAAAAGACTCTGGAAGTTGATGATTGTTAGTGTAGAGCAGGGGGCTGGGAGGTAGTCAGGTGAAGCATCTGTACATGCTTGTCTCTCAGTTCCCTGTTAGATCACCAAAATGTACTCTCTGTCTTACTAGCAGTACTTGGGCGGACAGGCAGGGTGTATATTTGTAGACTAGGCATGCAAATCGTGAGTCAACATACAGTAGCTCCTGGAATTGTTAGACTTAGAGAAGAGATTTCCTCACACTCAAAGCTTAAATCAGCAGCCGGAATGAAATGAACCCTGTGTCAGTAAAGTGAGAGACCACTTCTCCCTTGTTACCCGTTCCTTTTTAACCCAGTGTCACCCC
Source organism: Etheostoma cragini (assembly GCF_013103735.1). Classification (NCBI taxonomy): domain Eukaryota; kingdom Metazoa; phylum Chordata; class Actinopteri; order Perciformes; family Percidae; genus Etheostoma; species Etheostoma cragini. The sequence continues at coordinate 26,653,966 of NC_048408.1, read as the reverse complement.
ATTTCCACTATCCTCTTTAACAACTTCAAGTCCAGAAAGCGGCCTCAACTTATTTATGAATTCTTGATGTTACAATGTCAACTTGGATTTTTTTTTTGTATATAGTTCTTGCTTCCTTTGCTTGCAGATATTAGATACTGTCATTTAATTCTGGATAACATCTGATCATGTCTTGAGTAGGTCAGTCACTTAGCGCAGCTAAGGCTTGTAAAAATGCTTGCTCTTTTTCTAATAAATATCTGTCAGAACTCAAGTGGCTTGTCATGTGCTTTACTGATTTCAGATGGTATACAACAGAGAAGCTGCAGATCCTTAAATGTGAAGTTAAAACTGGCCTACATTGTCAAATGTAGTAGACAATGGATGTTGTCATTTTTTTATATTTATATGGCTGTCATATATGTACCTAATGCAGCAGATAAACAGCCATCTTGCTGCACTGGTCCCATTGCCCTCAGCATAATTATGCTGTACTAGTATTTACATGTTCCATGCATGATTCATACAGTTCATGATGCTAAACTTTGTTTCAATGTAATCCAGTGAAATTAAGATGGTTTACTGATAGTGCCAAAAAAAGGGTATGGCCACAGGGTTACTAGAAAACCCTGTGGCCTACTTTTAGTTGCAAAATATTTTAAATATTGCACCAAGTTAAGGCAGTACACACCTTATTAAATGATTGATGTTTATGTTTGGAAATTGACAAGTATTCATAAATGTCAGCCTTAAATGGGTGCAATAATCCACAAATCTCCCTAATTTAACCTGGCAAACCAGTCAACTGTTGTAAAAAGATTAAGTGATGTCACTAAACTCAAGGTACTCATTTTCTGAGAAAAGGAGAAAGGAAGCGAGAAATACACGTGCTTACTTTTTACGGGAAGGTCTATGTATTTGTGAAACCAGATAACACCAGTCATATGTTTCACAGGTGGGTGTCAGAGAGGGGGGATGGAAGTAAAAATTACTTCCATCCAGCTGTTAAAACCACAGATGTCTGGTCTTTAACCGCTTGAGTGCCACAGATGTCTGGTCTTTAACCCCTTAAGTGCCACATATGTGCTCATTTAGCACGTAGAGTGTGTCTGTCTGTGTATATTTTTGATATTTAAGCAGTTTATTAATAAGGACAACCTTTACAACTTGTTTCAAAAGTGGTGCACAGATTAACTTACTTTGTCTTAGTTGTAACTTGTGACAATGTGTTAACAATTCCAGTACTACCTCCTGTGACTGAAAATAAGTTGGTGTAGTATCCCTGAAAGTGATACTAACGTGTGTTTTCAAAGTCAGCTCAATGTGCTGACCACTGTCAAGCAGCTGTGTAAATTTAGTCTTGGCAGTAAAACCTGTGAAGCACACAGACACACTCCTCCCTGACAGATTCCACACTACTGAGGCCTTGCCTTCCTGAGAAGTCACAGATAAGAAGAGGGACCAAGCTAAATAGCAGAGGGAAAGCGATAACAAAGGCTGCTTTATTATGACGTTGATAATGAGGCTACAAATGAGTTGTTCTGTGGTTTTGTTGGTTGTTAAAAAGAGAAGTTAGTTAGGAAGATTCTACTCCACTTTGTAAAGCAGTAGGCTATATAGATTCATTTTTTGTGTTTATGATGCTTGATATCATCTGTGATCAATGGTATCTCAAATATTATTAAAAACTTACAAAAACGACCATGTGGCTAAAACCAGGATGGTTAACTTAGCTTATTTTAGCAAACTCTTAAACTCACTACCTGGGAGTCGCAAATGCACAGTAGCTAGATAAAGTGAAATTTGGCTAGATAACTGTTTTTCCTACTTTTGGCAGTACAAGGCAGGATTAACTGGCCAACTTCTTCTAAACAAGGGGGCACTAGTGGAATACCTGCAGAACAGGTACATGGAAGTAGTTCTGTTGGAGACGATGGTGAACTAGTGTGTGTTGTAGCAGTGTTTTGCCATTGAGAACGAGCTAGCAAGTGCTACGGTTAGCCACCTAACCTCAGCTAGTTACAAAAAAAGCCGTGGAAATTTGGAGTTGGAAGTTTGTGGCTCTTTCTATAATATCAGCACTTTGAAGCAACAACATCTCACTGTTACTCTTGGAAGTGGAACTACACATCCGCTTCCCAATCTGGCAAATTGATATAGTGCGGTTGTAGCTGATAGAGGATAGCTGATTCGCAAAGCGAATGCTGAAATGCCGTTCACCCTTTAAGAGTTAAAGAACCACTGAAACGAGTTTGGAAACATTATTTTAAGGTACAAAAATAATCGTTGGTGTTGCATTACATTTCTGGACTCCAAAGCAGGCTGTTGTAAATTGTATGCAAAACAAGGCGTTGGTTCTGACAAAGTTGGCGCCATGAACTAGGACACGGGACTGCACACAAGCATGCAGACATTCCGGCATGACACTGTCTTTTCTAAATTGCATGAGTAACTGAGAAAACTGTAGTAATGCTTACTATGGACCGCAGAGGAATGTGACGAGACAAGAATAATTGGTGCTGCTTTGCTTGGAGCTGCCACACCCATGATTCATGCAGTTAAAAAACTGTTCCTTTTCATCCATCAGCTTCTGGAGGTGCAGATACTTTACTTTTAAAGACAACTTTTACTATTAAGCCTTAGTGCTTTAAAACAAACTTCTCAACCTCTAACAGGTCCATGTGTGAAGCATGTTCTAGGTTTCTCTTCCAGTTACCAGACTCCACGAGCAAGGTCAACCTCAGCTTTACTCTGGATTCTTAAGTGCTACTTCTTAGACACGCATAAATTACTCACACGCAGGGGCGTAGCACAACATACTGGGTCATGTAGAAAGGCATTCTCGAAGGGCCCCTCCCTGTATCCACAGCTAGTCTTTCTGCCATCTTTCAGGGCCCTCCTCACATGAGGGCCCTGGGTTCCCAGACCCCTTTCCACCCCCAATCCAACACAGTCAGAGCCCGACCGATATAACGGTGGACCAATATTATCGGTGGGTCGATATTAGGCATTTCCTGATATAAAGTTTGTTTTTGTTTTTAATATTCATTCCTCAGAATCATCCATAATGACAAATAAATGATTCTGATAAATGAATATCTAAAAAGTTAAAACGGACTGTAAACCATGTTATGAGCGTTGGTGTTGCATAGTTTGTCCAGCTGAGGGCGCTCTACAGCGTCCCTGTTGGTAACATTGATTTATTTTTGTTCAAAGGACTTTAAGTTTCATATCTTAAGTTTGCATTTTATACATTTTATTTATCAGAACTTTAATACATTTTGATGTTCCTCTGTTCTGTGACAGTTACACAAATTATTATCATATTATTTTAGTGAGAACTCATAAATTACTACAAATAACTAACATTAGGGAAATCTGTTTATGTCTTGTACGTGTTTCTAGATTAAAAAATATGTATATATACAGTATATCGGCCGATATATCAGCATATTGTTTTTTTAAATAATCAAATATTTGTATCAGTTTCGGCCTTAAAAATCCTTTATTGGTCGGACTCGAATGAGCGTTAAATCAATCTTCCCATCTAAATGGCATAGCTCTACCATTAGACAGCATTAGTTTCAGCTACGGGTGTAAATAATACAGCGGGTTTATAGCCTTCAACCCTCTGAACCCTAAGGTCATTTTTACAGTTCATTGTCTGTCTGGATTTATTTTATAAAAAAGCTTGTAAAACATCAATCCTGTTGTCTACAGTCAAGATATTAACATCAATATTTTCATGACAAACTGGGTTATTAGAATATTTGGGCTGCAGTGAGGTCACTTGAATGTTAAAAATGGATGTAGGACATTAAGCTCTCCTCGTATTCCTTTCCTTTCTCCTTTCTCCACATCTGTTTGGACATGTTGTTGCCCAAAGCCAACCCAGTAAAACCGGTTTGGAAAGGGTACAAACTGAATTTTGCCCTTGTATTGCCTGCACTTTAATGCTGTAGGTTGTTGAGACAGAACTTGACTATATTTCAAATTACATTACATGCCACGATGGCATTTGGCTCACCAAGGACTGGACCTAGTAGGGCTGTTACTCTATTCATAGTTTGTCTACTGTAAGTCAGCAACAGTCAAGCACTCTGACACGTTCTAATATTCCAGTCTATTCCTGGCTGATATTAACACGTGTATCATGTGAAGGATAACCTTGTTTTAAAGTCCACGTGTGGATACTAACATGTTGGAAGAAATGGAAGTGCAGGATAGTTCATTAGGTCTGCAGCTTGAAGGAGTCGGACTGAAGGACTTATTTTGGCTTTGAAATGGTTGACACTTTTATTGACACTTCTATTCTACATGTACAAAGTAGCAAAGTGCAGAACAGGTAGTTCCAAGTTGTTTTTATTCACATTGTAAAGTAGCATTCAAAAGTAAAATTTTCATGGTAACCTTGACATTACCCAACACAAAAACCAACAAAAGCCCATCACAGCGCCTGGATGTTTTAACAATCAATACTCACGGTTATGCTCCTTTGTTTTTACTGTAAAGTCAACTCACCAAGAATATTGTTTGTGTAGTGGGTTTTACACTCCACAACGATCGAGTGTAGGTGATGATTCAGGGGCTTTCCCACTCATGATGTGAAATTCTCCAGGAAACATTGCATTCGAATGTCATGAAAGTCTAGAAAATATCAGAATCACTACAGTTATTGCCCTCCAACCACCACTCCATCACATTCCATACGTCCATAACGGAGAATAGGCGAAGGCTGCTGGGCGACAGGAACAAATCCACTTAAGCAGGCTTGAACACATGGCACTTTACTACAGCTCCCGCCATTGGTTGGCTATAAACAAGGAACATGTCAAAATGAGTTAGTTACTGTCAAACTGAGAAAGGAAAGGGAAAAAACAGTAGCTAGATGACCCCAGGAGCAGTATGTGGAGTAAAAATTGACTTTTTGTGTATTTCATTTATATAAGAAAAATACTTATTTCTCTTCTGGTCAGTATTTATGGGTTTGTCATTCTTAAGACATCTGGGCTTGATTGTGGTATAAAAGTTTGTTACTTCACATCCTGTCAGTAATTGTTTCATCCCTTGTGTGTTTCCTACTTTACACGTCTGTCCCCATTACACCTAAAGTAAAACAAGAAGCTGGGAGGCAGTAAGAGGTACCGATCCGAATGCATTCATTTTACTGCAACTGAGCTTTGTTGGAATCAGCTTAAGTATTTCCTTTTTATAATTTTGCTTTTGCTGCTTCTAAAATCATATCTCTTACATACAAAAAGTCACAATGGACTTACACATGTAAGATTCATTATTTCATTTTGTTATGTTCTTAAATGTAAACAAAGCAGTATGACATCTGTCCAATCTGCCTTTTTTAAGAGTACTCTTTTCCTTTGTTAAAAGGTCACGTTTGAAAGTTAACTTGCTGATATTGAGCTGATTTTTGCACCGGAATCTTGTGGAGGAGCACTTCTAAGTCATCCCGAGAGAGATATTGTGGTATTTCTGTACTCGGCTCCTGAATTTCACCCAGTGCGATCCTGTGCCCACTCGAGCTGAGTGAATCCTCGTGCTGGTCTTCAGCTGATATGCTCCACAGAGGATCTCTGAGCAGCTGAGCTCATTACTGAGGTCATGGGCTTCAGATTAGGACGACAGATTTACTCCCAGAAAGTGGGACAACACATTTGTTCCCTGTACCTTTCATGTGAGACCACTTGTAAACCAAAGGAATTCACATGTATTTTGACATTGGAAACAATGTAATACACAAAAAGGCACCACATCCCCACATATATCTTACAGTATGCCAATGATTTGACAGTTTTTCCAACAATGATCACTTTATAAAATTTACAAAACATTGCTAATTTTCTTGCACACAGTGGTAACTCTACAGATAATACACATGACCAACACTTTCTGCAATCTTAAGAATGGACAATAACAGGTGTATTCTACTATATGTTTGACATACATGCAATTATCCCCACTCCATGTATTGTTTTGCCTTCCTTTAATTTATTTAATCTTATTCAAGTGCTTCCATCTGTATAAATTCAATTGTGCAAGGGCATTGAAAATGTTTGGGCTACAGACAAAGTGATAATAGTTTGTGTTGTTGTGTATGTCTAACTTTGTGAGGACCAATGTGTGTTCTGGATCTGTCCTGTCCTCACATCCTCATTTTGCGCTGTTTAATGATTAAGATTAATTTTTAGAAGTAAGGTTAGGATTTTGTTTAGCTTACTGTAAGTTTAGGAGAAGATCTGTAGTTTTGATGGCTAAGAATGTTATTAAATGCTAGTATTATGTCAATGAGGGTCTAGTAAGTACTACTAATAGTGTGTGTGTGTGTGTGTGTGTGTGTGTGTGTGTGTGTGTGTGTGTGTGTGTGTGTGTGTATTATCAGGCCATATTGGTGTCTCGGTGTCGGTGTACACCCATTTCTCTATTAGAACTAAAATACCGATAGGCCTTCATGCTCTCAAATGTAGTCAGTGTGGGGGTTTTTGTGTTGAATTTCCACAGAAAGAGGAAGTGAGTAGTTCTGAGAACAAGCCAAAGATAAGAGGGATTCACACTTAAAACCTAATATTTGATCAGTTGATGTAGATGGAATGAGTGTTAGACAACAAGTTATGAATCAAAAGGTTTTATAATGCAGCAATGGTGTTTAATGTTACTCTGAATCTTTTTATTTCACCAGCAATCGATTCACTCCCTTTTGTCTGCAGCTCCAGGGCTCCCCCTGGTGTCACCTCTTCAAACTGGCAACAAAGATGTTTGACAAGAGTGTTGGTTTCATTGTGTGACCTACAGTATGTGTCATATAAAGTAGACCCCCAAAGCAGAGCCTCTGATGGATGTCAATGCTATCCACAGTTATTGTTGGAGAGTCAAAAGTGTGTTGAAATAATATGTGTGCGCAAAAAATCTATTCGTACTTGAATTGCGATTCAAGCTCTCACGAGTCAGAATCGATTTATAGGATTTTAAAAACCGAATCATACCTTTTTATTGTATGTCCACTGCAATCACATGATAGATAGATAGATAGATAGATAGATAGATAGATAGATAGATAGATAGATAGATAGATAGATAGACACACATAGATTTTGGTCTCCCCAAAAAATCAATCAGACAGCTGCAGCTGATTCAGAACGCTGCTGCTCGGGTCCTCACTAAGACCAAGAGACTGGATCACAAAACTCCAGTCCTCACTAAGACCAAGAGACTGGATCACATCACTCCAGTTCTGAAGTCTTTGCATCTGGCTTCCTGTACCTCAAAGAATTGAATTCAAAGTACTTTTGCTAGTTTATAAATCACTAAACGGTTTAGGACCAAAATACATTTCTGATCTGCTACTACACTATGACCCCCCCAGACCTCTCAGGTCATCTGGGACAGGTCTACTTTCTGTCCCCAGAGTCAGAACTAAACAGGGGGAAGCAGCGTTCAGTTTCTATGCTCCTCAGATCTGGAACAAACTCCCAGAAAACTGCAGGTCGGCTGCTACTCTCAGTTCTTTTAAATCAAGGCTGAAGACCTTTCTTTTCGATTTTGCCTTTCTTTAAATGATGATGTTCATTTTTTTAATGTTTAATTTCTTATACTGCACTGTAACTTTTACTCTTATTATATTTTATTTTTAACTGTTTATTCTTGTGTTCTATCTTCTTTTTTTTTAACAGATTTTGTGTAAAGCACTTTGAATTGCCCTGTTGCTGAAATGTACTATACAAATAAAGCTGCCTTGCCTCGCCTTACTCCACAAGATGGCGGTAGTGCAACAGTAAATGCAAGGCAAGCTGCCGTTAAAACCTGAAGACGAAGAAACTGGATGACTGAAAGTAAAAGCAAAATAGAGTGGGAGGCATGGCATCGCAGTCATAAGACCCGTGCTTTCTGTTAGCCCGTAGTTACTTTTTCTCTCTTTCACTCAGCACTACGGATGTGGCGAGGCGAAACCGCGAACACTGCCGTGCTGATAGCTGCTTGTGCTTATTTAGCGGCCTGCTGCGGGCAAACAGAAACAAGAAGAAGGTCGGTTGAATCATCACTTCCTTAGTGACTTTATGCTGTTTAACCATACACGGTTCATTATTAGAAGGTAGGTCAGCTCAATATGTGTTAATGATTAACGTTCTTGAGTGGACAGACCAAACTCCATTAATAAAAAGCAGGTGTTTTATGCTAGTGGCATTTGTGAACTAGCTAAGTTTTACAATTATACTATAACTGTACAAACTATACAGTCAGCTTAAAGTGTTTTTATTTCTTATTTTTAATAAAACATAATTTATTATAAATTATTATAAAATAATAACAGAATAGTCCAGCTAACGCTACATGTTGTATATTCTCAAAGCCCTCGTGGTCCAGCCGTTAACCCACGCGCTGTCCTGCTTATATGCACACATATGGGTGTTAATGTTTTTAAAGGCGAGGGGAATGTAAAAATGAACGTTCTGAGAACGTTCGATGTTACCAAAAACTAACGTTTCCAGAACGTCAAGCAAACTTTCTGATGCAACCAAACCTAACCTTCAGCAAACGTTCCCGCAACCAAAAAGGAACCCTTCCCGGAACGTTCTGGGAACCAAATAACGTTGTTTTTTGCTTCATGTGAACAACATATCAGCTGGACAATTTAAATACCTATAATGCTTTTGTCGACATTTTTAGAAATGATCTGCGTCATTTCTTATCTCCATCGATACAAAACCTTTCTGTAGTTGTGTAACGTACTGTATGTAACGTTACCCACCATAGATCAGTGGTTGATTGAAATCCTCTCTACTTAAGTAAATCCCACACTGTAAGAACACCATGTTATAACTAAAAGTCCTGTATTTATGATTTTACTTCACTAAAGGTATGGAAGTCGGCTATTTGGGGAAAACATTGTACCAACCAATGTATTAACCAACAATGAACCATGTCAGAAAAAGAAATATTACACCAATCATGTGATGCTGTGTGTTATCAAAGCATGTGTGTGACAGGTTCCTGCTGATCATAGAAGAAGCTGCAAAAAAATGCTTAATTTTGTAACCTCAGAAGATAACATTTGTTGCATATTTCTACACCTAGTTTTCCTAACTTCTCATTTGCTATTCATAAATAAATATGTATACCTATGTATAAATACATTGAAGTGATTGGTGTTTTGAATACGCCATATCGTAGGATAAGCACATGAGCAAACAGACCAAGTGCTGCATCATACAGCAGCTGCATATTATGGTATGTTAGTAGCCATTAAGCCCATGCGGGACATGACAAATTAAACAATAAAACAATACAAATTGGTTTCAATTAATTATACTTCAAATGACAGATTAGACTGTGTCATCCATCCTCTCTCTCCTGGCTCCACAGAATGTCCTCCGCTCTTCCCCGTCATGTCATCTGGGAGTCCGAGGGGCTGGTGGCCCACCTTAACCCCCGGCCCTGGACCCCGGGCTCTGTAATCCTGGAGCGCAGCGCCCCTGGCAGCCTCGGAGGCAGCATCTTCCACCTGGAGAAGCAGGAGTTCTTATACTGGCTGTTGGGGGCGAGAGCTGTTGCAGAGCTGCTGTGTGATAGGTTGGGGGTTAGGAGGTGTGCGCTGGTCAGCCGACCCCACAGAGACAGACCCACCCAGGTGAGTTTTTTTTTTTTGAGCAGTTGATAGACTGGTTGGCTGTACTTTGCATGGGAAGAGAGCCTTTAGGATTAAAAGAGTAACTTTATTTTTCTTTTTTTTTTCTTTCAACCTGGACCCCATTTCCCCATGCATTTGTGGGGAGTGTTTAATAGATTAATGTGACCAAAAATCTTTATTTGTCCAGTATTGAGCGGGATCGCAATGACGGGCCAGCAAGAACCAAGCTGCAGTGTAAACCTATAGGGCAATTGTGCAGCCTTGCTTTTTCTCCACTAAAAGGGATTTTTCTTTTGCTACTGACAGGCTCTAGCTGATTAGACCCCTAGGTTGAAGGTTGTCTGAAGCTTAGATGGGAATTTTATTAAGTGACAAATTTTTTCCATCAATATTAATGATAAAGCTGTCATTTGTCCCGCCCTAACATGTGCAACAAAGCTAACAAGAGACACTGGAAGATGTCAATCAATCAGTCTAGACACACAAAGCAGCCCACAGGTTACATTTAAAACAGCAAATGTAAAAACTTTGATTAACCTGGCTGTAGATGGGATCACTCCTGTGACAATGCCACTCAGAGTTTCAGTTACAGCTGCACAATATAGAGAAAATCAAATATCACAGTTTTTTTATTAAATACCTCAATATCAATATTGCGGCAATCTTGTAGAGTTGACTTTAAATGCTTTCACAAAATATTTACACAGCGAGACTTTTGATAAATAATAATCAGTAATGTGGGGATAATGACAAAGTGGGCAAAGGCAAAGAATAAAACAGCTAGATCAGTCTGGTGGAATTACATCACTTTACTGTCATGTAGCCTGAAAAGACAACACTTGTGTCACTTTGCCATGTTAGCATATCCAAAATTTAAGACGATATCCAGCCTCATATATCGATTGATATATTGCCCAGCCCTAGTTTTGGTTACTAAATAGTACACTTTTGTTTTCATTTTCCACAGATCCGTGTCCTCCCTCTACATGGTCTGGATGCAGAGTGGTGCCCTCACATGGCCGGAGAAGAGGAGCACAACGCCCACGACCCGGGCTACTGCACCTCAAAGACCGCTGGCCGATGGACTAACTCCAGCCTGTCTGAAATCCAGACCAGGATTCGAGCCAAGCTCCCCATCCCTGACGCCCCGCCCAATCTGTCTTTCCTCGGGGACGATCCGGCTGATCCTGGCCTGTTTTCACGCATCGTTCGCGGGGAGGAGGAACAGTGGCGGGTGTGGGAGGACGAGGGTCATGTGGCCTTTCTCACTCCTTTCCCCAACTCCCCCGGCTTTACTGTGCTGGTCCCACGCCGACCACTGACTTCTGATATTTTCAGACTAGAAAAAGAGGACTATGAGCGACTGGTGCTGGCAACCTGGGAGGTGTCGAGGCTTGTGCAGGAGGCGCTGGGTGCCTGGGGGGTGGGGCTTATATTTGAGGGCTTTGAGATTGACTACGCTCACGCCAAGTTGATACCACTGGTTCTAGCTTCGTCCTCAGAGAGGGGAAATGAGACCACTAAACCACCACCTCCCCAGTTTTACCCCACTTATCCTGGATATGTGACCTCAGAAGATGGACCTGAAGCCAGCCTGGAAAGCCTGAAGGAACTGCAGGTTAAAATTACTCAAATTTAATACTGTTACCTGTGGTTTGATTCCTACTCACCTGTCTAACTTCTTCTCTATAGTTTTAGCTGTGAAAGGAATTCCTCTTTGCTTATGAAATAGAAGAAAAGAATAGAATGCCTTTATTGTCATTACACATAAGTGCAGTACCTGCAATGAGATTGAAGCAACCCCTTTACAGTGTTGACACAAAATATAAAAATATATGTAGTGCAGAAGAAAAGTAAAAAAAAGAAGAGGGGGAACGTGGTGCACATTTCCTGAGAGCAACTATACACATATAGAAAATAGTAAGAAAGATAAAGGGTTTTTGTACAAATTATGCAAATAATATAGTTATTGGTGTATCAAAAGTCCTGAGTATTAAACATTGCACAGTAATTAGATTAAATGATTACATTTTAAACATTGCACTGTAATGAAAATAAATGGTTAAATATAAAATAAACAATTGTGTGAAATAACACAGACTGAAAGAGATGTAATATATCTTCCATAACGAAGTCATTGACATTATTTTTTATTCTCACAGTCATTAAAGGTGCTCTAAGCGATGTTTTGTGATGTCACTTGTTGACATTTTACAAGTATTTTCAGACAACACAAGGCTAGCTCGCCCCGCCCTCCTCCTCATCCCGTCCCTCCCTCCAGCAGATCAGACTGGTTGTACTGGGAAGCTTCCAGGTATCAATGTGTGTGAATGTGATCAGGGCGTTCCTGCAGAAGAAAGGCCGCCTCTCAGTGAACCTCCCTGGAACAAATAGAGGTTACATAAGAAAATACCAATCACACTGCACAGTTTTGTTCTTTTATTAATTACACTGTTACCAATTTACTTCGTGAACCACTAGCATAGGCTGCATGCCCACTCATTTACACGGTTTCTAATTGGTCCCACTGTGCATTTCTGATTATGAGGCTTAATAAATGACTGGCTAAGTGCTTGATCAGGGCTCTGGTAATCAAGCACTGCCCCAGGCCGTCATTAACGTGGTCTAAAAGAGGTGTATGTGTTAACAAGAGGGGCTTCTAATACTGGTTGCCATAGAACAACAAACTCAACTCTCAAAGGAATAACCTACCTTATTTCAAATTATTACCAGTCGCAACAGCAACAAAGGGATTGTCTCCACCGTGTGTGTTAATTTTTTATTTTTATTTAACCAGGTAGGCTGTTGACAACAGGTTCTCATTTTCACAAGAATCACATAAGGGTGCAAGACAACATACAGTTTCACATTCAATACAATACAAGAAAACAGGCTACATAAAGTGCAGATTAAGTAGGCATTACAAGGCTGGCACAAGGTGAGGTGTAGGTAAATTGATGGGTATGAGAGAGTGATATGGTAATAACACAATATACATGAACAGACCGGATATATCACTGCTGAGATGTAGTAAAGAGTCAAAGATACAGTAACTGCAAATTCGTGTGTGTGTGTGTGTGTGTGTGTGTGTGTGTGTGTGTGTGTGTGTGTGTGTGTGTGTGTGTGTGTGTGTGTGTGTGTGTGTGTGTGTGTGTGTGTGTGTGTGTGTGTGTGTGTGTGTGTGTGTGTGTGTGTGTGTGTGTGTGTGTGTGTGTGTGTGTGTGTGTGTGTGTGTGTGTGTGTGTGTGTGTGTGTGTGTGTGTCATCTACTCTAGCAGGAACTACCTTAGAGTACTTTGCCGTGTTTATGTCTGTTTACAAAGAATGTAATGGGAAAATGCTGCATCTACTAACAAAATGCATTGTTTCTGTTTTCTTATCCATGTTAACTAGTTTATTTTAGAAAATAAACTTAATTTTGATTATTTACGGTCTAGTAATGTTAATAAAATGTTTCTCAAATATGTAATTAGCTTCAGCAGGAATTTTGCTGGATTATTTCTCTTGTTATTTTGCCAATACCACATTCAGTTTTATTTTTAACTAAATTACCGAGATGTAGGTTCCTCAAAATGAATATTGTTTTTTATTACAAATAGTTAGTGAAGAGTTACTGCTACAGCATATCCATTTCCAGGAGGCACCTAAAATTTTGTGCTTGGATCCAGAATATTGCACAGTGTATGTCAATGGGCAGACTGACATGTATGTTGAGAGGCAAACTGGGGCTATTTGACCGGTTTGTGAAAGAAGAAGGGGAGCTGCTACTGTGGTACTGTCATAGAATTAGCTTTTAGTTTTTGTGATTGTTATACAGCAGAGGTTGAGAAAGTAATTTCTGATAAAAACATTAAAAAAAAAGAAAAGTAAATTAAAACAATTAAACATTTCCAAGACTGTGTTTTTATGTTTAGTGGAAGCTTGATCACACCTTGACATCGTGTGGCTTCTTAGAGAAACTCCCTCCACAGCACCTGCCGTCCACACGCTCCATCTTGGTGATGTAGAGGAGAGGCTCAATGCTGCTGCTCAGATCCATTATGGAGAACACGCTGACGCTGATCTGGCAGCGAAACGCCACAAAGGTGTAGTAGGACACGAAGGGCATGAGCGCTACGGATGGCAGGTAGTTGGACACGATGATGGCCAGGATGATCAGCACCATCTTAAAGGCCTTCTTCTTTACCGGGTGCATAATCTCTTTTCCTGCCACGCAACGTCTGAGGACCCAGATGACGGAGATGTTGCAGAAGAGCATGACTGCAAAGGCAAAGAGGATGACACCGCTGAAGACCTCGTTGACGCTCATGACTCCCAGGATGCACTTGGTGAGGCCGTAAGCCAGAATGAAGCCCCAGACCACCACAGAGATGCCAATGCGCATCTTATTGTCTCGAATACCAGTGAAGAGTACTGGGTGGACCACAGCCATGTAGCGGTCCAGACAAATACACACCTGGAACAGCAGATCAGTGAAGAAACACCCTGTTACAGTATACTTCAATCAATTTCCTCGGCTTTCGTAGGCCTAGGTAGATTTAAAATTACTGGACAGGGGTTTTAGTTGATGAAAACCGATGTTTGAAGTTTTTGGGATAACTTTTATGTTATGACAGTGTGATAATCAACCTGGCCTCACTCCAGTTAGTGAAATAGTCATATTATTTAGATTTATTAACTTGTGTACGTATGTCTTGATTTCTTGTCTATTACGTGTACATGTCATAAGGATAAGGATAAGGAAAGGGAAAGGAACTGTAACACGCGGGACACGTTATCCTACTTGCTACCGTAACGTGACCTGTACATGAATCAATGATAATGAGGAAAAAGAACCAAACATTTTTGAACAATGCCCAACAATGTTTTTTCATATTACTACTTTTGATATCAAGTTACAGTAGCCTATACATAATTTTGACCCCATTTCTTTCAAAGGAGAAAGTGTTCTGCACTTAGGCTCACCTTTATTAAATACTCCTTCTCAACTTACTTGTTCCTGAAAATGACCCCCCTAACCCAAACCCCAGCTCCTTTAAGTGGTCAATGACAAAAAACTAAAAGTAACCAAGCAGAACAATTCTTTATTATTACTACTTTCAGATATGATCCAAATCTTACCCCATAATTATATTTATAGGTCACGAGATTATTCAATTTGTAGCAGCTACAGTATTTTATATATAACCTAAAATAAACCAGACTAATGTAAATGCGTTGACGTTATTATGCCCCACTGTAGCTGTATTTCTGATCTTTCTGCATTTAAATCTAATATCATGTATATGTATTAGAGCCTAGCGACATGTATTGAGCTCCACAGGACCCTGCATTATCACAGGCAACGGGCTGTTATTACTGAAGGTTAATAGAAGTCAATTCTTATACATTAGCCTTTTTTTAGGATGCAGAGATGTAACAGCCCATCACTGCTCTGGTGTGAGGTATTACAGACAAAAACTCACCAGAAAGAGTGGGGCTACGTCCTTGATCCCATATGCAAACCTCTGAAAGTACCAAATGCGACTGTCATCTAGCAGCAGCCGGTTGACCATATCTACGGGCGTCATTACGCAGAAGTAGGCGTCCACGATGGCCAGGTTGAAGATAAAGATGTCCGAGGTGGACGCGTCACTTTTCCTGGTGGCGATCTGCCAGATGACCAGGATGTTACAGGGCGCCCCCACTGCCAGGTTGAACACCTTGACCCCAAAATAGAAAATGAAGCCGTAAGGGGAAGCGGCACACACTGGGAACTGGTACCATGGTGGAGGTCCACTGGGGCCACCAGGGGTGCTAGAGTTTTCATGGAAGTTGGTGGTGGGGGTCAGAGTGGTGTTGAACATTGTGGGGAAGAAGTGCTGATGGTGGAAGGAGAGGCTGGGCATGCTATGAGAAAGAAAGAAGAATAAAGGGTTAGTTTTCATTCTCCACAATTTGTTTGTGGATATTTTGACCCCAAAAGTGTGCCGTGTTTTAAAGTCTAATATTTACAGTCAAAATCCTAGCAACAATTAGGCCACCAAAATGGGTTAGAATGGGTGGCAGTAGTGCAGGTAGAGAGTTGGGTTGGGAGCTGGAGGCTTGATGGTTTAAGTTTCCAGACGGACCAAAGTACGGAGTGTGGACTGAAAGCTGGAGAGGTGCCCTGCCAAGATGCTCTTGAGCAAGGCACCAGAGCCCCCAACTGCTTGGGCACCTGTTCAGCAGTCGCAGCCCTATCACTGTGACGTCCCTTTATTTGTGCATATATGACCTATGTGTGTGTATTTTTGTGTTATCTAACAAAGAGTGTAAAAAAAATGTAAAATCTTCTTACCCTCACAGAGATACCAGTGTCCTGCAGCCCTGGTCTTCTTCACTTGCTGTAAAACCTGTCTGTATGTAGCACGAGCGAGGCAGAGGGCTTATAAACCCACTTCACAGGGACTAATGCCATTGCTGGATTGGGCCAGTCTGAGAGACAATGGCTACCTCTCCTCCAAACTGGGATAGGGCAGTAATGTAAAACAGAGTTGATGAGACATGTACAGTGATTGGACGGTTTGGATACAGTACGTGCAAAGGGGCGTATTTAGGTTGAGTTAGACAGGGTTGGCATGATGTCCTAGAAGTAAACGCATACATGCTGCAGGGGCAAAAATGTATGTCATATTCTCTCATCATTGAGTAATCCATGTCAAAGGGACTTTGTGAGTGTCAAACTAAGGAATGTACTGACGTTTTGTGTCTGTACCGTCCTTTAAATGTCCCTTTGGTGTGACAGGTGGTGGCGTTAATATACATATTCCCAGTTGTTGCGTTATAACGAAATCAGCCCATAGTTTCCCAAGCCGCCTGCCTGTGAATAACTTTTCATTTTTCATAAACGGGTAATCTGATCCCAGGTTCGTTTGCCATGGCGGATTTCTACAGCAGCAGTGCAGCTGAACATTCATTCTCACTGATGCAACTGTACGCTGTTCAGTAAACAGGTGATGCAAGGTAAGCAGAAATGAGAAATCTAAGGCAAGGAGTTACTAATGCGGCCAGACTGTATTGAGAAAAATCCTGCCGGGAATACAAGCTCGCAAAGTCACGACAGACACCCACCTGTGTGTTCTCATAACAGTTTTGATTACACAACCAACATACCAAACCAGCATAGTTAACGACTTTCTACAGGGCCCAGAATGGTGTGCTACACTGCTGCAACAGGACATATAGATAGATATGGAGCAAGTGAAGATTTTGATCTAAATGGAGGGATGGCAACATATCAACATTGCATATATTTGTTGTGACTTCACATAGATATAGATATTTTTGAGAAATTTGATTTTCCTCTGGTGGTACTACTGAAAAACATTGTCTTGGCATCTTTTTTTTTATAGAAAATGTGGTAAAAGTAATGTTTGTGATCAAAGCTGATGAGCCAACAATAGAACCCAGACAAGTCTTAAAACAGCAACTGGACTCTGAAATGCAATAACTTTTTTTGTAGATTTTTATATTGCATGTGAATATGCTCTGCCAACAGCATGTTTCTCCATAAAGGTCACCAGGCAAAATTCAAAAATAGGACTTTATATAACAATAAATGCAATGACAAAAATATATTACAATTTATTTTTATTAAATCAAACATTCAGTTAGGCTTACAAATAGGCATTGGTAGTCAAATACTCTGGAGAACACCTCAGGCAGTCTGACATCAATTAGTTTAATTAAAGCCAGTTGTTTGAGAAAACAACTGGCAACAATGGGAATGATCTGAATTTATTGTTTGAGTTAAGAGTAAATACATTATCGGATGCAAATGGAGAAGTGGAACCTGATTGTAACTGGGATGCATTTAACCAGTGTTGTCAGTGTGACAAGAATCTGAGAGAATCAAAAAAGAAAATCAAATCAAACTGCCGGTATGTGTGTTCCAGAAAGAGAACGTAATCAGAAAGATGCAGCTTCAGGACTGTACAGGCTGTTCACCATATTTCAAATATAAAATGTAATGTGCCACCTCTTTTAGGTAATACAAGTGAAAGAAATAGAAAGGTTTTTTTTCCTTCTCCAAATCCATGAGACATTATACGTTCTACTGTGTCCAATAACACATAATATTTTTGACATAATCTGCATCTCAAAAGTCAATCAAGTTTGAATTCACATCAAAGATCCCTAAACGGACACAAATTAGACCACCGACCCCCATCTGATAAGACTTTCTCTCAGGGTCCCCCCTCAACCTCTTCAAGCACCCCTGGGGGTCCCCAAACCCCAATTTGAGAACAACTGTATTACATAAAAGTGTTTCCATCAAGAGGAAGTTCTAAAGATTTGTAAGCGCTCATAATTTATGGTAACACATATCAAGCATTAGAACTACAACTAAATTATTTGTATAACTACAATCAGCAGTTTAAAAACACAATGCAATGTGCACTTAGAGAACTAGAGAATAGTGTAGCCTGGAAACATAAAAAAAATATAGAAATAATGAATACATTACTTGTGATCCTGAATTTGGTAGGATCCAAAACACAATTGTGTGAAAACACAGAAAGCCTCCTCTGTCTCTCTTTTCCTACATGTCTTTTAAGACGATTACACATTTAAATGATGGATTTGACCTGGATTCACCTCTAGTGCACTTCATAATTAGATAATAATTATAATATTCTCTCCACTGTCTCAACAAACACACAAAGAATACATGAGAAATGACTGAATGACACAGACGTCCACTGTTTGTCTGTTGTTTGGAATCCAAGCAGCTACTCATTTATCAAATTAATGTGTTATTAATTTTTAACCCGGCATATTCTACAAAAAAAAAAAAAATCTTTCTCATACAAAATCTAAGTGTTATGTACAAGGAAGTAGAATGTCATGAAGTCAACATGACGTCTTTTAAAGAGGTTCGAAAAAGAGGTTTTCAAGTAGTCAAGTACCGGCAATAAAATCAAACTGACGAGTTAAAAAGAGAAAAAAAAATGTTACAAAGATGCATATTTTATCTTTTGCTGGAATATGAAATCATACACAGATCTAAAACAACATTCACCACTGTCCTCTGTTTAATTTCTACCAATTGTTCAAAAAGGATGGTACATCCCGTCAGCAACAAACAAATGCATTTAAAAAGGCCAAACAGCTGTTTTAATCGTTTCAGATAGCAGGAAACTAACACATATGATTGAAAACTTCACAAACTAGATCTTTATATTGTAAAGATATTAAATATTGAAATTAATTTAGTGGCCAAAATAATAAACATAACATAGAAAGGAACTTAAATAAAAAAGAAAAACGTATTATTTTCACTTTATCAAATGTGATAAAAGCTTTGAGGTGCAAGCTTGCCACCAGGGTTAGTAAAGTTTATTTAAAAATACTGTCTTTCCTTTTCATTTGTTTGAGTACCATGAAGAAAGGCCCTTAACACTCAACTGGTATAAAGTAACGTCAGTGACAAGCTCCTGGGCAGGTTTGTGCGCTGCAATAATGTGAAGCAGAAAAACCCCTGATAAATAGTAATACTTAATACCAACAAAAGTTTAAAAAATTATTTTGTGGCACTATCACATAACTGAAAGCATAAAGTTTCCAAAACTATTATGCTCCCAAATGGCTTTACTAGGTACTTTTTGGTTTTTAGAAACATATTTTACACTTCATTCTGTACATGTATTCAAAGCCAAGTGTGCACCTTACATTGTGCACAAACACACTCCTATGATTTTTGTCACTTTAGCATTAACCAATCCAAAACACAACAAATACAGCTGACTCACAGGAGTGACATTACTCAACGCTAAACATCTTTTCAGTAGCACTTGGCCCTGAATGCACCTCACACCGTAACATAGAATTCCTAAATAGCATACATTGCAAATGTACTTTCTAAAAATGTTGGAATGAGCCGCCACGGCCCGGTCAGTAAATGCTGGTGCACCCGGCTGCATACATTTAAACCGGCGCTAAGAGAAATGAAAATATTACTCCCATTCTAGCCAAGTCCCACCTGCGTCATTGCATGCCTTACTGATCACTTTTAAGGAATTAAATGGCAATGGATTTACTGACCCCACTATGTGCATGGGTCGGGTTTCATCCTCCCTCCCCGGCCATTTTATATAAATATTTTTTTTCTTTATTAAATCCTTCGATGGTTTTTTAAATCACTCTGTTGCTTGTATTTTATTTTCATTTTATATTATGTTTTTTTTAATTGTTGTATTTTTGTGTTTGTTGCTTTTTCTTCTAAAAAAAACAGTTTGTAACCTGGAGAAAATTGCTATAGATATAAAAGGAATTACAATGTGGAGGCCATCTGTCCGTGCACACGGAAGCGATAGAGGCAAGTGTATTCGACATGTCCCCAGTTACTGAGGACACGCAGCTCCACTAATCGATACACCACGTCACTGGGATTCTGCATGGAGGGAAAGATAAAGATAAAAAAATATGGAAAAAAAAGGTCAGACTATTTACATTTTCACAGTCAACGATAACAGCAAGTGCTTACGCTAACCTCATACTTTTTACATAGAAAAAGGAAATAGTAAACTCTTTATGTCAACTCACAGGCAGCTTGAATGTTTGCGTAGGCTCTCCATTTACATCGTACGTGAATGTCCCCAGCAGCGTTCCTTCTTCTGTGTCATTTGTCATTCCCTAGGAAAGAGAAAACAAAATCCCAACTATCAGAGCGGTCAGCGTAGAATTTCAGAATCAGACTTGATCAGCTGCTCTGTGGGACTTTTGTTCTTTTCCTGACAGTTAATCACAGAGTGACAGGACTTCTAAATAAATAAAGGATGACCAACAGACTTCCAATCAGAATTACCATGACTAAACTAAAATCTTCCGTCTTTGAAAATGTCTCAAATTACAAATTTCTTTTAATAACTACTGTACATTACAGCTCCATTAAGCAGGCTGCAGGGTGTGTTCTATGTAAGCGTGATGTCCCAAATTTCTCCACCTTTATTGGCCAATAACTTTTATGCAAGTCTTTTTACAAATGATGCAACTGCCAAATAAGCACAGCTTTACCAACATGTTCATGTTGAATTAATTGTTTTAAAATGACTTATTTCTAAATGCCAAATCCACAATCATCCAAACTTTGTTAGCCGTCATAGTTGGCCTGAAAACAATTCTTTATTAAAGTTTCTATCATCTACAGGAAAAAAGTCAACTTTTTATTGTTATCTGTTAATTAAACAGGGTTCAGGCGGTTTAGGTAAGTTTGGGTTCGCTAATTATGTTTTGTTTGAATATTCGAGAGCACAGAGACATGCAATCCAGCAAATCACTTGTTAAGCAACAGCAGTCATGGGCTAAGATGGGGAGCACTCACATAGACTTCAAAGTCTTTGGGGGCGGAGTCGATGCGACCGGTGGGGGAGTTGTAGCGCGGCAGGTGGTCCAGCGTCACGTGAGTTAAAGTGATGGGGTGAGACAGAGAGATGACAAGAGTCCCCTCGACACCGTGGAATGCCCAACATTTCCCTGGAAGCAGCACCGGGTAGCCCTGTGTGTGTGTGTGTGTGTGTGTGTGTGTGTGTGTGGGGGGGGGGGGGGGGGGGGGGGGGGGGGGGGGGGGGGAGACGTGCAGTTAGTATCTGGCCATGTGGTGAAAACTGTACAGTCATTGAGAGAGAGAGAAGAGAAGGAGAGTTGAAGAGAAAAGACAGAAGAAAAAGTACAGAACATTCGTCAGAAGGTAGAAGAGATGGCAGGTAATGGATGATAACCTGTTTTGGTGGAAACGGACAAGATTCAGGAGGACAGGAAAGGTGGAGGAGGCAAAGAAAGAACTTAGTAACACCTGAATAACAGTGCGTGGGCTTTCAGATGGGTACCACAGAGGGAATCCAAACAGGGTCACGCATGCTGAACGAATACGATAGGTCTCTGAACACCTGGTACTGATCACACTGGCACCTGCAAACACACACACACACACACACACACACACACACACAAAAACACATTGAAAATAGTAGATAGACTCTGAAGCAACTTTGCTGAATCTGTATGATATTGTGGAAGAAACACATTAGTGAAAGCTCCAACCTTGCGTCTCCAATGCAAAGTCGGCCATTTTGTCAGCCACGGGACGTCCACAGTCAGAGGAAGCTCCTTTGTTACAAAGCCTGATAGCATCCTGCTCCTGAGTCACATACAGTACAGGCGGTAAGTGTGTGCAGTCATACACATCAACATATGCCAAGATACAGACACGCACAGAAACATTCAGTGATTGATTCATACGTTTTTCTTTGCAACTGTTTTTTTTTATATTTCAATGAAGTCCGCCATTTTGTTGGATTTTAGCTAAAAATGTGGCGGCACATTACTGGGGTAAAGAGCCCAGTTGAAACAAACACCGAACAAAAAGATGAGCATGAGTCAAATAAAAGTAAAAGAAGATGTTTTAAGACAAAGTGGACAATTGGCGGCAACGGCAAGGTTCGTGAGGGGCTGATTTATGACAGCAGTCCTTTTGTAATCGAAAACTAAAAACTTCAAATTAAAAGCAATTAAGGACCATGAGTTGTCAAAAAGCCACCTACACACAATAAGATGTAAACTATCAAAGACTGCGCTTTCGGAGGAGACTGCTGCAGTCAAGGCACGGACGTCCATGAAAGCAGCGCAGTTGGAGAGGATGCGACTGTTTCGGAACATGTGATTCCTGTTTTTCACCGTTATGAGGCAAAAAAGAAAAGAAACTGGCTGGTAAAAACTCACTGTGGCAGGTAGATTTTTAAATCCATCTGCTGCAGTGGCTGGTGGTTAAAAAGTTAACTTCAGGCCCTGGATTCCACCGCATGGCAATGACAGATTGCCTTGAACTGTGATTATATTTATGTGTGTTTTGGAGTCGTTAAGTGGTCTTGAACATTGTCGCCAGTATCTATCCCTCCACTCACCTTGATGCGCTCAGTGAGCCACTTCTCCATGGCCTGTTGGAGCTCTGGGGTGAGATGGTTTTGGATGGGGGTGGCGCTGGTATCAGGACAGGGGGCAGGAGGAGGCATCAGCTGGATGGACGACCACTCCTGGGACAGCTACAAGAAACATTTTTTATAGCCACATAATCTTAGGTTAAGTTGGAAGAAAACATGAACAAAAGACAGGATTAATTCATAGGTAAGTGAATGCAAAATCAATGTGAGAATCTAAACTGTCTAAATGAATGGGATTGGTCTTTGTTATTTATTTATTGTCTGCTCTAGTGTTTCCACTGTTTTAGACACAGATACAGAACTAATTTTGGCCGGAAATAATCTGAAATTGCATGTGTTTAATTAAAGAAAATGTAATTCTCTTGAGGGAGGACCTGCAACACCCCCCCCCCCCATCAAATATGTGCACCTACTGTAAGTCTTCACTAACAAACACTGCTTACATAACTCTTGAGTCTGTCAGTTGTGTACATCTTTACCAGCGCCGTTACCTTTGCATTCTGGGACTCTAAAGCTTGGATCTTGAGTCTGAGGCTGGCAGCGGCCGAGTGGCTGTCTGTCTGGTAATCCACCATTTGCCTGACCAACCCAGAAACCTCCTTCTCCAGACGCAGCCGACTGTCCGAGTCCACAACCTCAAGCTTGGCTATCACATCCTGCATGTCCAGATGTAGTCTCTCCTTCATCTGGGAGAGAACGATAGGACAGAGCTTATGGTGAGATTGGAGGAAAGGTGTTGGGCAGTGTCAGGGAAGGTGAGTATCGCTCAAATCAGTCTAGAGGCTCTGTGCTGTGAGGCCTCTGGAGGCGTAGCGGTTCTAATAAGGGCTGTCAGCATTAACGCATCGCGATTAAGGGCCGAGCATATTGCGTTAATTTCTTTTAATCGCATGCACTTCACTCGGCTTCGCGTCGTGCCTAACAACGCCCCTTAGCTCTTCTAAAATCCCTAGAATCTGCAGCCTCTTGGGACCCTTTTTCACGAGAAAGACAGCAGCAACACAATACTGAATGGCGCCTTTTATTTTCAACAACTCCTAGACGGCTCAGTAGACAAGTTGAAAGGCATATACACATTGTGTAAAGCCAAATTAAAATATCACCGAAGCACGTTGAGCTTGAGCTACCTCCTACAAGCTAGGCATAGTACAGATAACGTGACTCAGGTTGATGCTGACGGGCTCAGGCAAAGCAATATTTTGGAAAGTGATAGTTGCCGAGGTATAGCTCGGATTATGAGCTGTTGATACATTAATTAATTAGATGTTATGTCCAGATCATTACCAAAATCAGATCCTTTCTTGTATTACCTGAATACTAAAACAGATTTGCATTTCAAACATTTAAAAAAGGTACCAAAGTCCAGAATATGGCTGCAAGATATGATATCTAACTGCAATCATTTTGACTGATATTGCGAGAGGGAATGATCATTTTTATATAATTATTATGATTTTCATTTATATATATTCAAATTTAAGAAATCAAATAATTACAGTGTGATTTTTGCGAGGGTTGGTACCAAACAAAGATCTTTTCTACAGTCTGTAATACCTACTTCTTATATGTGATTCTAAGATTTTGCTGACTTATGGAAACAAGTACTTAGAATCCATTATTACAGACATAAGTTGTGTTTTGAGCCAAATACTAGTTTGCTTTGCAAGAAAGGCCAGCAGCGCCTGTATTGCCTTGCCTTGATTGAAGACCCTGATGACCCTTTTCTACAGGTCCTTTGTTGAGTGATTTGTCCTCAATCCATTACTGTAAAACTAAAAAACTCCCTCTCCAGGTTAATTAAGGTGATCAGTTGCATCACATGTTCCAAGCAGAAAGGTCTGGAGGAACTTTATTAGAAGTAGATGTTAAGAAGGGTTGACTCTCGCTTTCGGATCACGCTTTAATCTCCCAAAATTCAAAACCAACAGATACAAACACTCTTTTGTACCTGCAGCCATTCTACGTCTTTCTATAAAGAACCATAGATAAGTTAATGTCTTATTGATTGTTTATTGTTTTTAACTATGCCTGCAAGGTAGGCACTCTGTATTATTGTGTGTGATTTGTACTGTACTCACTACTGTACTCTGCTGCACAACAAATTGCCCCACTGGGGGACAAATAAAGAAATCTTTTTGGTTTGACACATATTATGTGTTTAACAAATAATGCACCCCCCTGCGATATGAATACTGTACTAGTCCTGGAGCATAACAGAGAAAGGAACAGGCGGTCACAAAGAGGGAGATTACCTCACCTGAGAGAGAATGTGTTCCTGCTTCAGCTGCTGCTCCTCCTGCAACAAACAGATAGGTTACCCTCCAAAACCGAAGTCAAGCTGGTGGAGCTGCTACATCCCACTTTTGAATTTGCACACAACTGGTGTCTTACCAAAAGACGTTGCATCTTTGCTTCTACAGCAGCAGACACAACGGCCGAATCCTGGAGGGAAAAAAGGATACTTATGATTTTAAGGTCACACAAAAGACCCCACGTCTTCATGCCAACAACAGGGGCATGACTAGAAGGGGGGCATGGGCTGGCACTGTCCCCCCCCAGAATATGACCCCCTCACCCCCCCCTCCATTGGGCGATGTGATGTTTTATTTAGCAGAATTAAATTGTGGTGCTCTATTCTATCAAAAATGTCCTGTATTTCTGAGCAGATTTTCAATGCTGTATTCTGATTCTGGTCCCCCCCAAAGCCCCTCTGACGGATCATTGGTCCCCCCCGTGCCACCCCACTTCCACAAAAAATCCTGGAATCGCCCCTGGCCAACAACCCCAAACTAAATATGCGTTTCTCAGTTTAATTACTTGAAAAAGATCTGTTTCTCACCAAAAATTGTTGTATTTTTGCGTCTACAGCAGCAGAAACAATGGCTGGATCCTAGAAGGAGAAAAAAACACTTTCAACAATCAAGGTAACAAAAACACCTTAATTTTTCATGCCATCAACACCTAAATAAATATGTTTTTCCCAAGGAACTCCATTTAAGAAACATTTTTGTTATTTATGATTTTGTTGTCTATTGTAGGCGTCCTTTTATATTCTGACAGAATGCTTTCAGTATATATACCAAGTTGGGGTCACACAAGTTCCTTGTTAAATCTTTTAAAAGATTGTGTGTTAAAAGATTCCTCTTTTGACCTTCTAAAGGAGTGGCCAACAAGTCTGACACTTGAAACTTCAACTTGACACCTGTAAGCAGAAAAGAAGATGCACACGTCCCTGTCGTCTAACTGAAGTATTTTAATAAAATGTAAATGAAGAAATGGACACATTAGACCGTTGACTCTAAGGCACCTAACCCTAACCATTGCCTAATTCTCGGGCCTCCCCGTTAAAGTTAAAGTTACTTGAAGAGGCTGGGAAACATTTGCTATTTATCATAGTTATCAAGCAATCAATATCCACCACCCCCTCATCCAATGCCAATCAATTTCAATTTAACACTAACACACACCCACACCCAGTGAGATGAAGCTTATCTGTCCTACCACCACGGGTGTAGAATGTATGATCTGTGATTGAGAAGGAGCAGGAGGGGCAGAGGAAACAGGTGGACTCTTGGGTTTAGTTTGTGACGGGGTCTTTGGGACAGCCATGCGGGAGATGAGCGAGGTCAACAAAGGAAGGAGGAACCAAATACCTGGAGAAAATAAGAGGAATGGTGCTTTAAGAGAACAACACTTGGACCTCAAAAAAGTAAACATCATCAGACTCCATGAACCTTCTAGGATCAAAGTCCCTGAAACGTTTAATGACTCACATTAACTGTGACTCATTCAGTCACACTGTGGAGGGGCTGTGTGAGGGAAAAGAAGTGCTGCTGTGCAAGTCAAACACATATAACCTGCAACCAACTTCCGGGGGGAAAACCCTGAGCACTACAAATGAACGATGTATTAAGGAAAGTAAGTCCTGTAGAAATGGCATCATTGTGCCACAAAAAGGCATGTGCTTCTCTTTTTAAATATATAGGAATTTAAAGAAACATAAAAAAACTCTGGATTTGTTTTAATTCTTTTAATTTGTGAGTATCACATCCAACATAGTGTAACCAGTGAGTTATGCCAAAGTGATCTTAAAAAAATAAACATATGATTACCTTTAAATAATTTAAATTTTTTTTTTTTACTGATTCATTCAGGAAACGTGGAAAACTAGACTTTAACGTTTAAGGCACAGCAGCATAACAAAATACTATATCCCAGGGGATGATGAGGTTGTGATTAAAACGTCTACCAGCTGACATTCAAACCTGAATCTGATAAATGTTTAAGCCACTTACATAAAAGTATGATGAGGAGGAGGAGGAGAAACAGACCACAAGCCTTCTTCGTGCGACTGCTGACTGAAGAATTAGCTGCAGGGACACGGGAAAAGAAAGTTGGTCTGAGGGATTTCCAGATCACATGCAACAATTATGAAAACACAAACCTACTGGCATGTGAAAGCAGTATGTATGCGGACACTGTACAAATCCACTTAACAATGCTAGAAAAACAAGCATAAGAATGTACATAATACTTGTTGCTAAAATACAAAATACAGTCGAGACTGACTGGAACACACACAACAAAGCCATACCTAAAGCTGTCACATGCATTATTTTTGACTGCAATGCAGCGGCCATCAATGAGACTGAGTCTGCACAAAACAAAGGAAACAGTGAGATTATTATATAGACATTCAGAGCAGTATGGGGTTGCTCGACGTTTCAGTGAGGGTGACATTTAGACTTTCCCAAGACAATAGTGTCCCGAACTTGCAGTCTATAATGGACGGTTAAAAAAGAAATATTCATTCATCAGTATCATTTATAATAACAAATATATGATTCTGATAAATGAATATTGAAAAACGGTCAACCATGAGGTTTGGCGTTGCATAATTTGTCCACCAGATGGTGCTCTACAACGTCCCTGTTGGCAACACTGATTATTTGTTTTTGTTATTGTGTTTGTTCATATCTTCAGTTTGTATATTTATACATTTTATTCATCAGCGCTTTAATATATTTAGATTTTCCCCCGTACTGTTGTGACAATAAAACAAATTATTGTCATATTGTTTTAGTGAGAACTCAAATAACTACAAATAGCTAATGTTAGGGAAATCTGTTTATGTTTTGTAACACGTTGCTGTTTTTTTTGTTTTTTAAATACAGTATACATCAATACATCCTGTATATCGGAACATAGGATTTTTTAAATAAACTAATATATGTATTGGTATCAACCTTAAAAGTCCTTTATTGGTCGGGCTCGACTCAACACACATTGCCTAGACATGGGCGCGCAGCTGCGCACCCACCTTTGCCAAGGGGGAGGCTACTGAGCGAGCGAATGAGGAG
>NC_048408.1:26615725-26625931 GCF_013103735.1 Etheostoma cragini | reverse complement strand
ACACACACACACACAGTTCTCACCCATTAGACCAAAGAAGGCACTGCTGACTCTGGCCATGTAGCCAATACTGGGAGCACCACTATTACTGCTGATCCTACTGGTACTGGTGCTGGCGGTGGCGGCTGTGGGCTTCCTGTGAGGCCCCTCAGAGGATGAGTACCCTGAGCTGTCCACAGCGCTCGGACTCAGCTCCTTGTGGTTGGATCGGAGGTGTAACCCAGGCAAATAGGAGTTGCAGAGCCCAGGGTAGGGGCTCTTCTCTGGAGGTACTGAGGGGCAGCGTGGGGGCGTCTCACTCCGGGTTGATGATGGGGTGAGGGGTGGCCGAGGGGTAGGTGTGGTGCAGATGTTGGGGACCGTCCTCATGATCGGCTGGGTTTGGCTGCTCAAAGAAGAAAGACTCAGGCCTGAGAGGCAGAAGACAGACAGTAACAGTCAGCTGTGAATAATCATATGATAAATAATCACTTGTTTTCTTCTGCCAAATATTGCAGGACTACTTTTCTAAAAAAACAAAAACAAGATGGATATTTTATCATGTATTTGGTTTTATGGTGTATCATTTATGGACTAATTAAACCTATGCAAAGGGCTGCAACAAACACTATTTGTATATCAATTATTACATTTGATTTAATCATTTCTTTCAGACTACTCTCTAACACGGTTTTAATTCTTGTGTAATATTTGACAATTTTGCCTGATAAGGTCTCTAAAAATAATTTCATGAAAATCCCTGGTTAGTGTAACTGGTGCCACTGGGTAGACATATGCAACCATGTAGCAGGACGTCCTTTGTTATAAGGGATCGAAAACTGTTTTTGAACATGTTGGAAAATAATTTAAAAAATGCATATTATTATATTATAGTTTTACCCAGCACATTGGGATATCATCACATTACTTGTTTTGTCCAACCAACCCTTCAATATTAATTAATTTACACTGGCATAACACAGTAAAAAGCAAAAAATCCTCACGTTTGAGATGCTAGAACCGGTTAGTGTTTAGCATGTTTGCCAATCACATGACGATCACAGCATTGGCTGATTAATGAACTGCAATAAATCAACTTAATTGTTGCAGCACTGCTCTGAAATGTCTCTGAAACAAATCTCCCCTATCCGTTTTCATTCATGCTATTATTACTTTTGTACTGACAGGATTTGATGTCATTATTCTTGCACCGGTAGGATGTATTGTTTTTACCATCATACTGGCCTGCAGTGAGGGGCGGCTCGGGGCTGGCAGAACTAGCATTGCTATTTGCTCTACTGGGGGTACGGGAGCCAGACTTGCGGGACCCCGCCTTCTTCTTGAAAACCCTGACGACGGTAAACAAACCAAAACATTAGCTTCTGACTGGAATCCAAGCTACACACACACACACACACACACACACACACACAGTTACATACTTGACAGGGTTTTCGCGGTAAGATATGTTTGTCACGCTGCTTGAATCCGATTCTTCGTCTGAATTATAGTAACCGCCCGACACCAGGCGAGAACTCCTGCGGGACATGACTGAAAGACAAACAAAACAAGAGACAAGAGAAACATAATAAGACATGATTTGTAAATGATTTACATAGCTCCTCAAAAAGCCTCGGACCAGTACAGTAAATTTAGTCAGACATTTTAGCTGACAAGGTTGATGAACACATCATCTCACACACACACACACACACACACACACACACACACACACACAGACACCGACACAGACACAGACACACACACACACACACACACACACACACACAGTGAGATGAAGGTTATCTGTCCTACCACCCCGGGTGTAGAATCATATTGAAACCCTGAATGGTGCCACTCAACCCATCAGCATGTTAGGTAGTAGTAGCAGTAAATATAACAGTACATGATGTGGTCAGACGGGTAGATGCAGAAGCTAATACTGCTACTGAATGAATAAGTCACAAAATCAGCACAATTAGGTTAGAACAAGTGTTGAAGTTGCAGCAGCTAGCGGCAGCAGAAACAGAGGTGTAGTGGTTACTGTCCTCACAGCAGGTCAATTTGATTTGATATCTGTAGTAGTGGTACTGTAGCAGTTTATGTTGTAGTGGTAGTAGTAATACTAGCAGGATGTCTCTGACAGATTCTCACTTGGCTAATCTCTGGAAATCTCTAATCCAGCTAATCTACTGGAGTCCTCCTGCTCCTCAAACACTCACTCCGATTCACAGAGCAAATATAAAACACCAACACACTCAGATACGACAAATGCATTTTAACACACACGCTTAAAGAAGATACGCACGCACTGTAGAGAGACAAAAACACACACAAATACAGCATACCTCAACAGACCCCCCATACTCAAAAGGGGGAAAAAACCTTGGAAATAATACAGTTTAACAGCAGCTGATGTAGATGACGAGAGCAAAGAGAACCTGAATTTAGCTGCATTACGCTGTGATGCTTGTTGGAAAGTATCCGGTCAGGTTATCCTTCAGGAAACTCTGCTATCACAGTTATCATGTAACCGGCATCTTAAGAAGAGCAATCCGATTGGTCAATGTGCGGTTACCGTGCAGATGATTAGCATAAACCACAGCTCGCCGGCTTTACTTGTTGCTGTGCCAACTCCTGCAGGAGGCAAACTTTCTTAAATTTAATTTCGAAGAGCATAGAAATGCCAAATATGTATCTGCTTAAAAGATCCTTATTTTCCAAATATCAGTATTCCTAATCCAAATAACTGTCAAATAGAAGACTATATAACTTTTGTGACATTGTTTTTGTAAGGCACATTGCATTTTCTTTCTATTTGCACAGAATCATTGTGCTCATTCCTAAAATCTCAGTAATAAAAGTGGAAGCTGGCCTCTTGTATATCATTGCCAATATGTATATCCATTCTTTCCCCGCAAAAACTGCAGCAGACAACAGACTGAAAACAACAGGTACTTGCATATATTCTTATTTTGGAAAAGATGAAAGATTGTATGGCTGGAATATCTAAATTTAACTCTTCCATCTTTATATTTCAAGAGTGGCGTAAGAACAAGGCCCAAGTATTGACTCATTAGGCGTTGGATCGGTCTATATGAGAGATGTTTCCAGAGATGTTTCCCCTCATGTCTGAACTCGAGGTGGGGAGAACAAGTGACAACATAGAGGAAAATTTGTATTTCATAATGTAGTTTGCATCACACCCTAATGTCGTAGGGTGAATACCCTGACAACAGATAACCCAGACACGGACTCATCATCTGGACAAATTAAATTAAATTTCTACATCAGCATTTATGCAACTTTGGGTTGCAAGACATACTGGCCAATGCAAGCGAGAGGTTAGAAAACAGCCTGATTTAGAAAGTTATGAACGTGAATCTATCCACTCCACTTGGCGTTATTCAACTTGATGACAACCATGTCTGCACTATTGTTAGAAAAAGTACTAACCTTCTTTGTTATCCAGTCCTTACAGTATACCCTGCATCATACTGAGCCTCTCCTGCATTGAATGAGACTGGTGGTTGTAGAAACACTAACCTGGTTAACAGTTTGAATAAGCCTTCTGATATTATGAGCCGGGGACAGGATGACTGCAGAGCAGTTGCTACCTAATGCTACTGAAAAGAGCGGCGGAAGATGACAGAAAGGGAAGCTGTGGCTGTTTGTACCCAACAGATAGAGACAGGAAGTCTGTGTGAGAGCACACACAAGCACACAGAAGCCTCCACTCCCCTAAAAAAAGGGCGTTACAGTTTAAATTAAGTATTTGATTATCTTGATCAGTGGAGACACTCATGCCCAACTCTCTGGTGTTTTTCCACTAACGCCTTCCTCACATGCTCAACATTAGCACAGTGACTGTCCACATCTTTTTTTCTTTTTAATTTCAACTTCCTACACTGGTTCTGTGCATGTGATTGTGAACAGATTAAATGAGGAGGATTTGGGGTCTCACGTGAATGTATGGTGAAAGACGAGAATACAAGCGGAGAGGTCAGAACATCACCAAACAGCATCGATGCTGTAAACAGACAAGAACAGCAACAAACATGACATCCGTGACTACGCCTAACAAGAGTCCACAACTGTGGTTGCCACTGAGAGGAGACGGATCTTCTCGGTATACTCTAAATAAAGACAACACGACGTCATACAGGAACCGGCTTTTCTGCAGAACCTGCAAACGATTAATAAATGCAGTCTTAATTTTCAAAAAACAATTCCGTAAAACAATTCATAAACCATGACTCTGCACAAAACACCACGCATCTGTTCACTTATTATTTTGTCACAGCAAAATGTTCATCAGTTCAACTTTACAAGGACAGAGACTACCGTATTGGAACAGTGATAAAAACAAGGATTTAATGCCAGCCTCCCTCTTATATCTATCCGGCTATCAGGCTGTTCATGTAAATGTGAGTTCTTGCATTTTAATTTTGTAGATTTGCATAAGTCTTTTCAACAGCGGCCGATACTCGGATGCTGCGTTCGCCGATAGTTTTTTCCAAGCATAATTTACAGACAGGCGTCCACAGGCAGCTCTGTGTAGGTGGAGACGCTGCAGTTCAGGTGCAGACCGTGCACGGCCCCTCCCCCACTAGCACCATGACAGACTTAGTTGAAAAAGGACATTTTGTGATGACCTGATTATATCTGTCTTATAATATGTCAGCAAGCAACGCTAGCAAAGCCTTTTTTCCTTTGCACATTTATCCATATGCAGTGCACCCATCCCTATGGTGCACATTGCACACATCATTTGGGTGATATGAATATAAGATGATTGCAGAAGTGACACTGAACTGTGTTTTTGGTCATTGTTTTTAAAGACATGGCAGAGCAGATTCCGAAAAACTAAAATCCAGTGTGGCAGGGTTTACATTTTTATGATGTGAGGGAGCAAAAGCAGTACCGGCTCCGAATATTGGCTCAAGAAAATTGGCAGCCAGTATGGGTCATCGGCTAAGGCTGATAATAAGAAAACTGGTATCGGCACTAAAAATATCCATATTGGTTGATCCCTTAATAAGGGCCAAAAGAAATCCCTTTCTCACAGACATTGCCAGCGGCCAATATGAAAGATGTCTCTGACAACTATTTGACTCTTTCCTTTTCCTTTAGCGTGTTTGATTATACAAGGTTTTGCAAAGAAAAGAGGACGTTGCTACTGAACTGTGAAGAGTGAGATACATCCGACACAAACCTCAGATGTCAAGGATAGTATTTCAAAAACTAATTACAAAATGTGTTATCTTGTCAATAGCAATGAACACAAAGCAGACAAACGGCACCAAATGTCACAAATATTTGGACTCCACGGCAACAACAGCCTATATCTGTTACACCTCTTTCACACCGCCGGAGCCGTAACGCCACTTTTGTTTTGTTGTGTTTACATAGCACGTTGGTGATGCTAATTAATCTGCAGTTTCATGTTTGAGCACTGGGTGGAGCGTTGCCTTTGGGAAGGCATGAAGGTAATGAACAGCCAGGGATACGCAGGTGTGGCTAGGGGGGAAAGCAGACAGCTTTTCGCCGTGTCAGGTTTGTGTGTCATTGTTAGAGTAGTGTGCAAAAGAAGATAAGTGGGTCACAGCACCGAGATGCAGAGATGCAGATTGTGGACATTGATTATTGGCACGCAGAACACGCAAGCAAATTCTTCCCTGTTCCCACCACACTGGCCTACTGTAGGAGTTGGTAAAAGACCCTACACACAATAAGCATTTCTTTCTTTAGGGCATGCCAAGAGGCTTTAGCTAAGAGCGTGGAGAAAGGAGCGCTTGGTACAATAAATCCCTCAAATCCTCACTTCCACTTGAAATAGCATCTGAGTGCAGCCTCACTCAGCACTTTCCCCCTGCCAGCCCCCTCCTTTTAAAGCAGACACCTCAGCACAAAGACACACCTCCTCTTTTTCTCCCCCCCCCCCCCCCCCCCCCCCCCCCTTTCATTCTGCCGTTTTGCCTCTGCATCCCCGACCAATTTTCCCACTAAAATACTGCATAATAGTCCATCCTCGTTCTCCTGTAGACCCTCCCATTCTCCTTAATCTAAACACTAAATTATATATTTTTTGTTGCCCCATTCATCTTCTAAACTTGGTTTGCCACATTCTTAAAGATGTCAAATACACACACTTTATATATTCTTTTCTTTTTAACCCTGGACACTCATTGCAATGCACTGCTGTAGGTGTACTTCCATGTGTACGTGAGTGGTCTGTATAGTCATGAACAGGCAAATCTCAGTGGGTACATCCTCTCATAGACGTAGCGAAACCTGTTTCAGTTCCCGTGGTAACAACGTGCAGAAACACAAAAAAAGGTGCCATCTTCCCAAAGCGGGGCCTTAACACTTGCAGTGATTCTTTTGGAAGATTGAACCTGCCTCAATCATAAGAAAGGAGAGCAGAAGAGATGGATGTAACATCTGGCAGGCACTCACAGTAAGACTGGGGCTTTCCCTGTCATTATAGGTTTAAGGAGCAGCACCCAAGCCTTTTTAGGCAGCACCTGAGCCAAACAAAACTTACCCATAAGTCATTTTATCATTTCTGGACAATGTTTATCAAAAATCTCATTGTGTAAATAACATTTTGTTAAAGCAACAATAGTCAACCATACAACATCGTCGCAATACTGACATTGAGGTATTTGGTTAAGAATATTGTGATATTTGATTTTCTCTATATCGCACAGCCCTACCTTATACCCACGTACAAACACACATGTACAAGCATGTGTGAGTCCAATAAGCCTCAGCAAGGCATCTATGCTGGGTCAAAATCTGAGGCATGCACAGATCGGGATGTAGTGGTGGTGTTTGCTCAGGGCGGGGCAGGGCGGGGCCCTGTAACTGGCCCAGTACCCTGACCACTGACACAGGCCACAGACAAAGAAGGAAAAAGGGCAGACTGGGACAAAGGCAATGGGGTGGGCTGAGAGAATAATAGAAAGAGATTGGCAGCAAAACAAAGACGAAAAAATGAATGGGGGACAAATGGACATAATGACAAAGGGGGAAAAGGTGAAACGGGGGGATTGTGTGTGAGAAATGTTTGTTTCAATTCCTAAGTGGGAACATGTGTAAAACACTCTTGCGGGTTGAAAAACCAGCAAGGGAGTTAAGAGTTTTCTAATGAGTGGGAAAATGCAGGAACAAATTAGAGAAAAAGCACAGGAATGAGAGGCTGAGGGAAGAAAGACAGTGAATACAGCGGGAAGGAGAGGGCAAAGATAGGAATGCAGAGAAGTATTCTACATCAGCCCAAAACTGGCAACCGGTGTAATACTGGGGCTAACTTTAGGACAGCGCCAGTGAAATGCAACTCAGCCATACAGAACAGATGAGTCATCTGTGTGGACTGGCTCAAGACAAATTACCCCAAGCTCTTTGTAAAGTAGAGAGGGGGAAAAGACAAAACAATACCGTCAATTAGCTGAGCAGCGCCTTAGTAAGGTCTGTTTATATCGATGTGAACCAGATGCTTACGTTACATTCTCTCTTTCTCTTTACCACGCTACAGATCTAGAGTTACAGCTGCCTGAGGATTATTATGTTCTCCAAAAATCTCATTTGATCTTTCAGCCTCCATCCACATTGTGTAATGTACTGTTGTAGGCCTATCTGTAGTTTTGCCCATTTGTTACTGCAGTATTGTTGTTTTAATGCTATTTAACGAGTTCATAAATATGGACAAAACTGAATAAATCATGACAGTTTTTGATTTCCCTCAAAGGTTTTTTGGCACAATATATAAAGTAAACTAATAAAAATATTTTGGAATATCTATAATGATAGATTAAAAAAGTTTACAATAATATTACGTATTTTAAGAAGTTACAACAATTCAGAAATGTCACATTTATGGCCTTGTTGGTAACAGTAATGTAACATTACCATCCACCAGTCCATGTTGTGTCATCCATCACCGCAGCACGTATATAACGCACGTTAACGTAACGGTAGTCCATCACCGCAGCAGGTAGATAACGCACGTTAACGTAACGGTAGTCCATCACCGCAGCACGTATATAACGCACGTTAACGTAACGGTAGTCCATCACCGCAGCAGGTAGATAACGCACGTAACGGAACGGTAGTCCATCACCGCAGCACGTATATAACGCACGTTAACGTAACGGTATTCCATCACCGCAGCAGGTAGATAACGCACGTGAACGTAACGGTAAGGGTAATGTTAGTCTAACAACTGACAAAAGCCCATAGAGAACTATGGCAAAAGCCAAAGACTGTTCCTTTATTAAGAGACAATTAAGCATCACCCAGAAGCAGCGCGTGAGCATACTGAACACGAAAACTAGTTGGCGTTAATTGTTTCAATATTAACAGCAAAATTACCAGGCGACTACAACTTGAGACATGAGTTAGACTACTGTTCTGTGGTCTGTGTCCTTAACTTAGCTACCTCGCCATGCAGCTAGCTAGGTCTGTCACCGAGAAACAACAACACCACGCCGACCAACAGTCAGGCGGGGGACTGTCAAATTCTCTGTCAGGAAATGATAATCCTCACGACCACCAAGCTCCGCTTAAAGAAACATCTCCACTCTCTTCAACTCCGAGAAAGTCCCGAAACAGCAACCCGAGCATTATTAGATTTTCGATAAGTAAAGTGGGGTGATGGATAGCGTAACTGTGGGAAGAGGCAGTGAGACTTACCGACGCTTTTGACAGCTCGCAGGTTTTGCCGTTACAAATAGCTACGGTGTTGGCAGTAGCAGAATCAAGCTAGCAACAATAGAGACGTAGACTTCCGGTAAAGGTTTACAAAATAAAGTTCTGCGGTCTGTGCCAAAAATGAAATATGATCTTTATCTATGTTTTAGTACTTATGTTCCAGTTATTTATGAGTTATATGTGATATGAACTATTATTACTATTAATTTTATTATTATTGTTGTTATTATTATTATTTTATTTTTTATTTATTAAAAGGCAATTTAATGTGCACGTAGTAGAATGGCCTGTAATCTCCTAGTTTTCCTAAATAAATACAAATTTAAAATATTTATTAGGACCAGAAAGAACAAACAACATTCCACCAGG
Source organism: Etheostoma cragini (assembly GCF_013103735.1). Classification (NCBI taxonomy): domain Eukaryota; kingdom Metazoa; phylum Chordata; class Actinopteri; order Perciformes; family Percidae; genus Etheostoma; species Etheostoma cragini. The sequence continues at coordinate 26,616,868 of NC_048408.1, read as the reverse complement.
AAAAAAAAAAAGTGCATAACAGAGTCCCCATTGTATTATTTTTATTTATTTATTTTTCTCACTTTGTACACGGCCATAGAAATGATGTTGTACACTTTTGAAACTGTTTCCGGTCTCGTTCTGTTGGTTCATGGCACAGAGCAGCTGACACTATTAAAACAAATGGCGCCATCTAGCGACAATATATATTTACCCTCCATTTAACTGTTCCCTTCAGTTGCTATTCAAGCCTGCTGACACACAGTGGAGCCATCTGGCCTGGAATAACTATGTCCTGTAGAGCCAAACAGGTCTGTTACACTGTAGAAAAGGTCCTCAAGCATGACTACATTGGCAATTTAATGTTTAGGACCAAATCCAATGTAGGAAAATATTACCCTATTGTTTTTAATGTGATGTTTGAAACAAAATATCCAAAGTTCCAGAAAGAGAGCTGAACACCTTACACACCTAATTCGAACTCCTAACCCAGTGAGAAAATTCTGCTCCGATTGCAGTGAAGCTGCTCGTAAGATCTACGCCTTCTTCTGTGAAATCTAAAAGGAGGCTGCTCTAAGAGATACTGCTGGGTTTATTATAGCCATAAGCGATCTAATATCCAATATCTGACATCATAGTCATGTCAAAAGAAAAACAAATCCATCTAAACACGAGGACAGGATGGGCATGCAGAGGTGTGGAGGCCTAGCGGTGAGAGATAAAGCTCTCAAGAGTGAATGTGTATTTTACAAGGTGTGTGTGCTCATCACACCTTGGCTGGATACAACTAATTTCAACTAGTTTTCTCCACTAGTACTGTAGTATTGAATACATTTACATCAAATGTTAAATTAAAATTAGGCTTTGGAATAATGTAACACGGGCATGAAAGCCATGAAAAAAATTGATTATTGATCATTTAGATGAAGTCACCAATGTGTTCAGCCTTTTGGGATGAAATCCTCTTCACAGATTATACATCCTTGTATCACTGCATTGCTGTTTACCTACCTAACCAAACTACTATGGCTGTGTTTGTAGTCACGGAAACGTAAGCATTAGCTGCAGATGTAGCTGAAATGTATTAGAAATATACACTCACCGGCCACTTTATTAGGTACACCTGTCCAACTGCTCGTTAACACTTAATTTCTAAGCAGCCAA